>NC_088424.1:31264816-31348618 GCF_034236695.1 Oncorhynchus nerka | reverse complement strand
GTGAAACGCTCGCGGGCGACAGTGAAACGCTCACAGATTAACAGTGAAACGCTCGCGGGGCGACAGTGAAACGCTCACAGACTAACAGTGAAACGCTCACAGACTAACAGTGAAACGCTCGCGGGGCGACAGTGAAACGCTCACAGACTAACAGTGAAACGCTCGCGGGCGACACTGAAACACTCACAGACTAACAGTGAAACGCTCACAGACTAACAGTGAAACGCTCACAGACTAACAGTGAAACGCTCGCGGGCGACAGTGTAACGCTCACAGACTAACAGTGAAACGCCTCGCGGGGCGACACTGAAACGCTCACAGACTAACAGTGAAACGCTCACAGACTAACAGTGAAACGCTCACAGACTAACAGTGAAACGCTCGCAGGCCGACAGTGAAACGCTCATAGACTAACAGTGAAACGCTCGCGGGGCGACAGTGAAACACTTGCGGGCGACAGTGAAACGCTCACAGACTAACAGTGAAACGCTCACAGACTAACAGTGAAACGCTCACAGACTAACAGTGAAACGCTCACAGACTAACAGTGAAACGCTCGCGGGCCAACAGTGAAACGCTCACAGACTAACAGTGAAACACGCGGGCGACAGTGAAACGCTCACAGACTAAGTGAAACGGGCCGACAGACTAACAGTGAAACGCTCGCGGGCGACAGTGAAACACGGGCGACAGTGAAACGCTCACAGACTGAAACGCTCGCGGGGCGACAGTGAAACGCTCACAGACTAACAGTGAAACGCTCGCGGGCGACAGTGAAAATCTCACAGACTAACAGTGAAACGTTCACAGACTAACAGTGAAACGCTCACAGACTAACAGTGAAACACTCACAGACTAACAGTGAAACGCTCGCGGGCGACAGTGAAACGCTCATAGACTAACAGTGAAACGCTCAAGGGGCGACAGTGAAACACTCGCGGGCAACAGTAAAACGCTCACAGACTAACAGTGAAACGCCGCAGGGCGACAGTGAAACGCTCACAGACTAACAGTGAAACGCTCAAAGACTAACAGTGAAACGCTCGCGGGCGACAGTGAAACGCTCACAGACTAACAGTGAAATGCATGCGGGCGACAGTGAAACGCTCACAGACTAACAGTGAAACGCTCGCGGGCCTAACAGTGGAACGCGCGGGGCGACAGTGAAACGCTCACAGACTAACAGTGAAACGCTCACAGACTAACAGTGAAACGCGCGGGCGACAGTGAAACACTCGCGGGCGACAGTAAACGCTCACAGACTAACAGTAAAACGCTCGCAGGGCGACAGTGAAACGCTCACAGACTAACAGTGAAACGCTCACAGACTAACAGTGAAACGCTCACAGACTAACAGTGAAACGCTCGCGGGCCGACAGTGGAACGCTCGCGGGGCGACAGTGAAACGCTCACAGACTAACAGTGAAACGCTCACAGACTAACAGTGAAACGCTTGCGGGGGGACAGTGAAACACTCGCGGGCGACAGTAAAACGCTCACAGACTAACAGTAAAACGCTCGCAGGGCGACAGTGAAACGCTCACAGACTAACAGTGAAACGCTCACAGACTAACAGTGAAACGCTCACAGACTAACAGTGAAACGAAACGCTCACAGACTAACAGTGAAACGCTCGCGGGCGACAGTGAAACGCTCACAGATTAACAGTGAAACGCTCTAACAGTGAAACGCTCACAGACTAACAGTGAAACGCTCACAGACTAACAGTGAAACGGCTCGCGGGCGACAGTGAAACGCTCACAGACTAACAGTGAAACGCTCGCAGGGCGACAGTGAAACACTCACAGACTAACAGTGAAACGCTCACAGACTAACAGTGAAACGCTCAGACTAACAGTGGGCGCCGACAGTGAAACGCTCACAGACTAACAGTGAAACGCTCACAGGCTAACAGTGAAACACTCGCGGGCGACAGTGAAACGCTCACAGACTAACAGTGAAACGCTCGCGGGCGACAGTGAAACGCTCACAGACTAACAGTGAAACGCTCACAGACTAACAGTGAAACGCTCGCGGGCGACAGTGAAACGCTCACAGACTAACAGTGAAACGCTCGCGCACTCACAGACTAACAGTGAAACGCTCACAGACTAACAGTGAAACGCTCGCGGGCGACAGTGAAACACTCACAGATTAACAGTGAAACGCTCGCAGGGCGACAGTGAAACGCTCACAGACTAACAGTGAAACGCTCACAGACTAACAGTGAAACGCTCGCGGGGCGACAGTGAAACGCTCACAGACTAACAGTGAAACGCTCGCGGGCGACACTGAAACACTCACAGACTAACAGTGAAACGCTCACAGACTAACAGTGAAACGCTCACAGACTAACAGTGAAACGCTCGCGGGCGACAGTGAAACGCTCAGACTAACAGTGAAACGCTCGCGGGCGACAATGAAACACTCGCGGACGACAGTGAAACGCTCACAGACTAACAGTGAAACGCTCGCGGGGCGACAGTGAAACGCTCACAGACTAACAGTGAAACGCTCACAGACTAACAGTGAAACGCTCGCGGGGCGACAGTGAAACGCTCACAGACTAACAGTGAAACGCTCGCGGGGCGACAGTGAAACGCTCACAGACTAACAGTGAAACGCTCGCGGGCGACACTGGGAAACGCTCACAGACTAACAGTGAAACGCTCACAGACTAACAGTGAAACGCTCACGGGCGACAGTGAAACGCTCACAGACTAATAGTGCCAGACAGTGAAACGCTCACAGACTAACAGTGAAACGCTCACAGACTAACAGTGAAACGCTCGCGGGCGACAGTGAAACGCTCACAGACTAACAGTGAAACGCTCACAGACTAACAGTGAAACGCTCACAGACTAACAGTGAAACGCTCGCGGGCCGACAGTGAAACGCTCATAGACTAACAGTGAAACAGTGACAGTAAAACACTCGCGGGCGACAGTGAAAAGCTCACAGACTAACAGTGAAACGCTCACAGACTAACAGTGAAACGCTCACAGACTAACAGTGAAACGCTCACAGACTAACAGTGAAACGCTCGCGGGGTGACAGTGAAACGCTCACAGACTAACAGTGAAACGCTCGCAGACTAACAGTGAAACGCTCGCGGGCCGACAGTGAAACGCTCATAGACTAACAGTGAAACGCTCACAGACTAACAGTGAAACGCTCGCGGGGCGACAGTGAAACGCTCACAGACTAACAGTGAAACGTTCACAGACTAACAGTGAAACGCTCACAGACTAACAGTGAAACGCTCACAGACTAACAGTGAAACGCCAACAGTGAAACGCTCACAGACTAACAGTGAAACACTCGCGGGCGACAGTGAAACGCTCACAGACTAACCGTGAAACGCTCGCGGGCCGACAGTGAAACGCACATAGACTAACAGTGAAACGCTCGCGGGGCGACAGTGAAACACTCGCGGGCGACAGTGAAACGCTCACAGACTAACAGTGAAACGCTCGCGGGGCGACAGTGAAACGCTCACAGACTAACAGTGAAACGCTCGCGGGGCGACAGTGAAAATCTCACAGACTAACAGTGAAACGTTCACAGACTAACAGTGAAACGCTCACAGACTAACAGTGAAACGCTCACAGACTAACAGTGAAACGCTCGCGGGGCGACAGTGAAACGCTCATAGACTTACAGTGAAACGCTCGCTGGGCGACAGTGAAACACTCGCGGGCAACAGTAAAACGCTCACAGACTAACAGTGAAACGCTCGCGGGCCGACAGTGGAACGCTCGCGGGGCGACAGTGAAACGCTCACAGACTAACAGTGAAACGCTCACAGACTAACAGTGAAACGCTTGCGGGGGGACAGTGAAACACTCGCGGGCGACAGTAAAACGCTCACAGACTAACAGTAAAACGCTCGCAGGGCGACAGTGAAACGCTCACAGACTAACAGTGAAACGCTCACAGACTAACAGTGAAACGCTCGCGGGGCGACAGTGAAACGCTCACAGACTAACAGTGAAATGCTTGCGGGGCGACAGTGAAACGCTCACAGACTAACAGTGAAACGCTCGCGGGCCGACAGTGGAACGCTCGCGGGGCGACAGTGAAACGCTCACAGACTAACAGTGAAACGCTCACAGACTAACAGTGAAACGCTCGCGGGGCGACAGTGAAACGCTCACAGACTAACAGTGAAACGCTTGCGGGGCGACAGTAAAACGCTCACAGACTAACAGTGAAATGCTCGCGGGGCGACAGTGAAACGCTCACAGACTAACAGTGAAACGCTCACAGACTAACAGTGAAACGCTCGCGGGGCGACAGTGAAACGCTCACAGACTAACAGTGAAACGCTCGCGGGCGACAGTGAAACGCTCACAGATTAACAGTGAAACGCTCGCGGGGCGACAGTGAAACGCTCACAGACTAACAGTGAAACGCTCACAGACTAACAGTGAAACGCTCGCGGGGCGACAGTGAAACGCTCACAGACTAACAGTGAAACGCTCGCGGGCGACACTGAAACGCTCACAGACTAACAGTGAAACGCTCGCGGGGCGACAGTGAAACGCTCACAGATTAACAGTGAAACGCTCGCGGGGCGACAGTGAAACGCTCACAGACTAACAGTGAAACGCTCACAGACTAACAGTGAAACGCTCGCGGGGCGACAGTGAAACGCTCACAGACTAACAGTGAAACGCTCGCGGGCCGACAGTGAAACGCTCATAGACTAACAGTGAAACGCTCGCGGGGCGACAGTGAAACACTCGCGGGCGACAGTGAAACGCTCACAGACTAACAGTGAAACGCTCACAGACTAACAGTGAAACGCTCGCGGGGCGACAGTGAAACGCTCACAGACTAACAGTGAAACGCTCGCGGGCCGACAGTGAAACGCTCATAGACTAACAGTGAAACGCTCGCGGGGCGACAGTGAAACACTCGCGGGCGACAGTGAAAAGCTCACAGACTAACAGTGAAACGCTCGCGGGGCGACAGTGAAACGCTCACAGACTAACAGTGAAACGCTCACAGACTAACAGTGAAACGCTCACGGGGCGACAGTGAAACGCTCACAGACTAATAGTGAAACGTTCACAGACTAACAGTGAAACGCTCACAGACTAACAGTGAAACGCTCACAGACTAACAGTGAAACGCTCGCGGGGCGACAGTGAAACGCTCACAGACTAACAGTGAAACGCTCGCAGACTAACAGTGAAACGCTCACAGACTAACAGTGAAACGCTCGCGGGCCGACAGTGAAACGCTCATAGACTAACAGTGAAACGCTCGCGGGGCGACAGTAAAACACTCGCGGGCGACAGTGAAAAGCTCACAGACTAATAGTGAAACGTTCACAGACTAACAGTGAAACGCTCACAGACTAACAGTGAAACGCTCACAGACTAACAGTGAAACGCTCGCGGGGTGACAGTGAAACGCTCACAGACTAACAGTGAAACGCTCGCAGACTAACAGTGAAACGCTCGCGGGCCGACAGTGAAACGCTCATAGACTAACAGTGAAACGCTCGCGGGGCGACAGTAAAACACTCGCGGGCGACAGTGAAAAGCTCTCAGACTAACAGTGAAACGCTCGCGGGGCGACAGTGAAACGCTCACAGACTAACAGTGAAACGCTCACAGACTAACAGTGAAACGCTCGCGGGGCGACAGTGAAACGCTCACAGACTAACAGTGAAACGTTCACAGACTAACAGTGAAACGCTCACAGACTAACAGTGAAACGCTCACAGACTAACAGTGAAACGCTCGCGGGGCGACAGTGAAACGCTCACAGACTACCAGTGAAACGCTCGCGGGCGACAGTGAAACGCTCACAGATTAACAGTGAAACGCTCGCGGGGCGACAGTGAAACGCTCACAGACTAACAGTGAAACGCTCACAGACTAACAGTGAAACGCTCGCGGGGCGACAGTGAAACGCTCACAGACTAACAGTGAAACGCTCGCGGGCGACACTGAAACACTCACAGACTAACAGTGAAACGCTCACAGACTAACAGTGAAACGCTCACAGACTAACAGTGAAACGCTCGCGGGCCGACAGTGAAACGCTCATAGACTAACAGTGAAACGCTCGCGGGGCGACAATGAAACACTCGCGGAACAGTGAAACGCTCACAGACTAACAGTGAAAACAGTGAAACGCTCACAGACTAACAGTGAAACGCTCACAGACTAACAGTGAAACGCTCGCGGGGCGACAGTGAAACGCTCACAGACTAACAGTGAAACGCTCGCGGGCGACAGTGAAACGCTCACAGACTAACAGTGAAACGCTCGCGGGGCGACACTGAAACGCTCACAGACTAACAGTGAAACGCTCACAGACTAACAGTGAAACGCTCGCGGGCGACACTGAAACACTCACAGACTAACAGTGAAACGCTCACAGACTAACAGTGAAACGCTCACAGACTAACAGTGAAACGCTCGCGGGCCGACAGTGACGCTCAAGACTAACAGTGAAACGCGGGGCGACAATGAAACACTCGCGGACGACAGTGAAACGCTCACAGACTAACAGTGAAACGCTCGCGGGGCGACAGTGAAACGCTCACAGACTAACAGTGAAACGCTCACAGACTAACAGTGAAACGCTCGCGGGGCGACAGTGAAACGCTCACAGACTAACAGTGAAACGCTCGCGGGCGACAGTGAAACGCTCACAGACTAACAGTGAAACGCTCGCGGGGCGACACTGAAACGCTCACAGACTAACAGTGAAACGCTCACAGACTAACAGTGAAACGCTCACGGGGCGACAGTGAAACGCTCACAGACTAATAGTGAAACGTTCACAGACTAACAGTGAAACGCTCACAGACTAACAGTGAAACGCTCACAGACTAACAGTGAAACGCTCGCGGGGCGACAGTGAAACGCTCACAGACTAACAGTGAAACGCTCGCAGACTAACAGTGAAACGCTCACAGACTAACAGTGAAACGCTCGCGGGCCGACAGTGAAACGCTCATAGACTAACAGTGAAACGCTCGCGGGGCGACAGTAAAACACTCGCGGGCGACAGTGAAAAGCTCACAGACTAATAGTGAAACGTTCACAGACTAACAGTGAAACGCTCACAGACTAACAGTGAAACGCTCACAGACTAACAGTGAAACGCTCGCGGGGTGACAGTGAAACGCTCACAGACTAACAGTGAAACGCTCGCAGACTAACAGTGAAACGCTCGCGGGCCGACAGTGAAACGCTCATAGACTAACAGTGAAACGCTCGCGGGCGACAGTAAAACACTCAAGGGCGACAGTGAAAAGCTCACAGACTAACAGTGAAACGCTCACGGGGCGACAGTGAAACGCTCACAGACTAACAGTGAAACGCTCACAGACTAACAGTGAAACGCTCGCGGGGCGACAGTGAAACGCTCACAGACTAACAGTGAAACGTTCACAGACTAACAGTGAAACGCTCACAGACTAACAGTGAAACGCTCACAGACTAACAGTGAAACGCTCGCGGGGCGACAGTGAAACGCTCACAGACTAACAGTGAAACGCTCGCGGGCGACAGTGAAACGCTCACAGATTAACAGTGAAACGCTCGCGGGGCGACAGTGAAACGCTCACAGACTAACAGTGAAACGCTCACAGACTAACAGTGAAACGCTCGCGGGGCGACAGTGAAACGCTCACAGACTAACAGTGAAACGCTCGCGGGCGACACTGAAACACTCACAGACTAACAGTGAAACGCTCACAGACTAACAGTGAAACGCTCACAGACTAACAGTGAAACGCTCGCGGGCGACAGTGTAACGCTCACAGACTAACAGTGAAACGCTCGCGGGGCGACACTGAAACGCTCACAGACTAACAGTGAAACGCTCACAGACTAACAGTGAAACGCTCACAGACTAACAGTGAAACGCTCGCAGGCCGACAGTGAAACGCTCATAGACTAACAGTGAAACGCTCGCGGGGCGACAGTGAAACACTTGCGGGCGACAGTGAAACGCTCACAGACTAACAGTGAAACGCTCACAGACTAACAGTGAAACGCTCACAGACTAACAGTGAAACGCTCACAGACTAACAGTGAAACGCTCGCGGGCCAACAGTGAAACGCTCACAGACTAACAGTGAAACACTCGCGGGGCGACAGTGAAACGCTCACAGACTAACCGTGAAACGCTCGCGGGCCGACAGTGAAACGCTCATAGACTAACAGTGAAACGCTCGCGGGGCGACAGTGAAACACTCGCGGGCGACAGTGAAACGCTCACAGACTAACAGTGAAACGCTCGCGGGGCGACAGTGAAACGCTCACAGACTAACAGTGAAACGCTCGCGGGGCGACAGTGAAAATCTCACAGACTAACAGTGAAACGTTCACAGACTAACAGTGAAACGCTCACAGACTAACAGTGAAACACTCACAGACTAACAGTGAAACGCTCGCGGGGCGACAGTGAAACGCTCATAGACTTACAGTGAAACGCTCGCGGGGCGACAGTGAAACACTCGCGGGCAACAGTAAAACGCTCACAGACTAACAGTGAAACGCTCGCAGGGCGACAGTGAAACGCTCACAGACTAACAGTGAAACGCTCAAAGACTAACAGTGAAACGCTCGCGGGGCGACAGTGAAACGCTCACAGACTAACAGTGAAATGCATGCGGGGCGACAGTGAAACGCTCACAGACTAACAGTGAAACGCTCGCGGGCCGACAGTGGAACGCTCGCGGGGCGACAGTCAAACGCTCACAGACTAACAGTGAAACGCTCACAGACTAACAGTGAAACGCTCGCGGGGCGACAGTGAAACACTCGCGGGCGACAGTAAAACGCTCACAGACTAACAGTAAAACGCTCGCAGGGCGACAGTGAAACGCTCACAGACTAACAGTGAAACGCTCACAGACTAACAGTGAAACGCTCACAGACTAACAGTGAAACGCTCGCGGGCCGACAGTGGAACGCTCGCGGGGCGACAGTGAAACGCTCACAGACTAACAGTGAAACGCTCACAGACTAACAGTGAAACGCTTGCGGGGGGACAGTGAAACACTCGCGGGCGACAGTAAAACGCTCACAGACTAACAGTAAAACGCTCGCAGGGCGACAGTGAAACGCTCACAGACTAACAGTGAAACGCTCACAGACTAACAGTGAAACGCTCACAGACTAACAGTGAAACGCTCGCGGGGCGACAGTGAAACGCTCACAGACTAACAGTGAAACGCTCGCGGGCGACAGTGAAACGTTCACAGATTAACAGTGAAACGCTCGCGGGGCGACAGTGAAACGCTCACAGACTAACAGTGAAACGCTCACAGACTAACAGTGAAACGGTCGCGGGGCGACAGTGAAACGCTCACAGACTAACAGTGAAACGCTCGCGGGCGACACTGAAACACTCACAGACTAACAGTGAAACGCTCACAGACTAACAGTGAAACGCTCACAGACTAACAGTGAAACGCTCGCGGGCCGACAGTGAAACGCTCATAGACTAACAGTGAAACGCTCGCGGGGCGACAATGAAACACTCGCGGACGACAGTGAAACGCTCACAGACTAACAGTGAAACGCTCGCGGGGCGACAGTGAAACGCTCACAGACTAACAGTGAAACGCTCACAGACTAACAGTGAAACGCTCGCGGGGCGACAGTGAAACGCTCACAGACTAACAGTGAAACGCTCGCGGGCGACAGTGAAACGCTCACAGACTACCAGTGAAACGCTCGCGGGCGACAGTGAAACGCTCACAGATTAACAGTGAAACGCTCGCGGGGCGACAGTGAAACGCTCACAGACTAACAGTGAAACGCTCACAGACTAACAGTGAAACGCTCGCGGGGCGACAGTGAAACGCTCACAGACTAACAGTGAAACGCTCGCGGGCGACACTGAAACACTCACAGACTAACAGTGAAACGCTCACAGACTAACAGTGAAACGCTCACAGACTAACAGTGAAACGCTCGCGGGCCGACAGTGAAACGCTCATAGACTAACAGTGAAACGCTCGCGGGGCGACAATGAAACACTCGCGGACGACAGTGAAACGCTCACAGACTAACAGTGAAACGCTCGCGGGGCGACAGTGAAACGCTCACAGACTAACAGTGAAACGCTCACAGACTAACAGTGAAACGCTCGCGGGGCGACAGTGAAACGCTCACAGACTAACAGTGAAACGCTCGCGGGCGACAGTGAAACGCTCACAGACTAACAGTGAAACGCTCGCGGGGCGACACTGAAACGCTCACAGACTAACAGTGAAACGCTCACAGACTAACAGTGAAACGCTCACGGGGCGACAGTGAAACGCTCACAGACTAATAGTGAAACGTTCACAGACTAACTGTGAAACGCTCACAGACTAACAGTGAAACGCTCACAGACTAACAGTGAAACGCTCGCGGGGCGACAGTGAAACGCTCACAGACTAACAGTGAAACGCTCGCAGACTAACAGTGAAACGCTCACAGACTAACAGTGAAACGCTCGCGGGCCGACAGTGAAACGCTCATAGACTAACAGTGAAACGCTCGCGGGGCGACAGTAAAACACTCGCGGGCGACAGTGAAAAGCTCACAGACTAATAGTGAAACGTTCACAGACTAACAGTGAAACGCTCACAGACTAACAGTGAAACGCTCACAGACTAACAGTGAAACGCTCACAGACTAACAGTGAAACGCTCGCAGACTAACAGTGAAACGCTCGCGGGCCGACAGTGAAACGCTCATAGACTAACAGTGAAACGCTCGCGGGGCGACAGTAAAACACTCGCGGGCGACAGTGAAAAGCTCACAGACTAACAGTGAAACGCTCGCGGGGCGACAGTGAAACGCTCACAGACTAACAGTGAAACGCTCACAGACTAACAGTGAAACGCTCGCGGGGCGACAGTGAAACGCTCACAGACTAACAGTGAAACGTTCACAGACTAACAGTGAAACGCTCACAGACTAACAGTGAAACGCTCACAGACTAACAGTGAAACGCTCGCGGGGCGACAGTGAAACGCTCACAGACTAACAGTGAAACGCTCGCGGGCGACAGTGAAACGCTCACAGATTAACAGTGAAACGCTCAAGGGGCGACAGTGAAACGCTCACAGACTAACAGTGAAACGCTCACAGACTAACAGTGAAACGCTCGCTTGGGGCGACAGTGAAACGCTCACAGACTAACAGTGAAACGCTCGCGGGCGACACTGAAACACTCACAGACTAACAGTGAAACGCTCACAGACTAACAGTGAAACGCTCACAGGGCTAACAGTGAAACGCTCACAGACTAACAGTGAAACGCTCGCGGGGCGACACTGAAACGCTCACAGACTAACAGTGAAACGCTCACAGACTAACAGTGAAACGCTCACAGACTAACAGTGAAACGCTCGCAGGCCGACAGTGAAACGCTCATAGACTAACAGTGAAACGCTCGCGGGGCGACAGTGAAACACTTGCGGGCGACAGTGAAACGCTCACAGACTAACAGTGAAACGCTCACAGACTAACAGTGAAACGCTCACAGACTAACAGTGAAACGCTCACAGACTAACAGTGAAACGCTCGCGGGCCAACAGTGAAACGCTCACAGACTAACAGTGAAACGCTCGCGGGCCGACAGTGAAACGCTCATAGACTAACAGTGAAACGCTCGCGGGGCGACAGTGAAACACTCGCGGGCGACAGTGAAACGCTCACAGACTAACAGTGAAACGCTCGCGGGGCGACAGTGAAACGCTCACAGACTAACAGTGAAACGCTCGCGGGGCGACAGTGAAAATCTCACAGACTAACAGTGAAACGTTCACAGACTAACAGTGAAACGCTCACAGACTAACAGTGAAACACTCACAGACTAACAGTGAAACGCTCGCGGGGCGACAGTGAAACGCTCATAGACTTACAGTGAAACGCTCGCGGGGCGACAGTGAAACACTCGCGGGCAACAGTAAAACGCTCACAGACTAACAGTGAAACGCTCGCAGGGCGACAGTGAAACGCTCACAGACTAACAGTGAAACGCTCAAAGACTAACAGTGAAACGCTCGCGGGGCGACAGTGAAACGCTCACAGACTAACAGTGAAATGCATGCGGGGCGACAGTGAAACGCTCACAGACTAACAGTGAAACGCTCGCGGGCCGACAGTGGAACGCTCGCGGGGCGACAGTGAAACGCTCACAGACTAACAGTGAAACGCTCACAGACTAACAGTGAAACACTCGCGGGCGACAGTGAAACAGCGGGAAACAGTAAAACGCTCACAGACTAACAGTAAAACGCCGCAGGGCGACAGTGAAACGCTCACAGACTAACAGTGAAACGCTCACAGACTAACAGTGAAACGCTCACAGACTAACAGTGAAATGCTTTCGGGCCGACAGTGGAACGCTCGCGGGCGACAGTGAAACGCTCACAGACTAACAGTGAAACGCTCACAGACTAACAGTGAAACGCTTGCGGGGACAGTGAAACACTCGCGGGCGACAGTAAAACGCTCACAGACTAACAGTAAAACGCTCGCAGGGCGACAGTGAAACGCTCACAGACTAACAGTGAAACGCTCACAGACTAACAGTGAAACGCTCACAGACTAACAGTGAAACGCTCGCGGGGCGACAGTGAAACGCTCACAGACTAACAGTGAAACGTTCACAGACTAACAGTGAAACGCTCACAGATTAACAGTGAAACGCTCGCGGGGCGACAGTGAAACGCTCACAGACTAACAGTGAAACGCTCACAGACTAACAGTGAAACGCTCGCGGGGCGACAGTGAAACGCTCACAGACTAACAGTGAAACGCTCGCGGGCGACACTGAAACGCTCACAGACTAACAGTGAAACGCTCACAGACTAACAGTGAAACGCTCACAGACTAACAGTGAAACGCTCGCGGGCCGACAGTGAAACGCTCATAGACTAACAGTGAAACGCTCGCGGGGCGACAATGAAACACTCGCGGACGACAGTGAAACGCTCACAGACTAACAGTGAAACGCTCGCGGGGCGACAGTGAAACGCTCACAGACTAACAGTGAAACGCTCACAGACTAACAGTGAAACGCTCGCGGGGCGACAGTGAAACGCTCACAGACTAACAGTGAAACGCTCGCGGGCGACAGTGAAACGCTCACAGACTAACAGTGAAACGCTCGCGGGGCGACACTGAAACGCTCACAGACTAACAGTGAAACGCTCACAGACTAACAGTGAAACGCTCACAGACTAACAGTGAAACGCTCGCAGGCAGACAGTGAAACGCTCATAGACTAACAGTGAAACGCTCGCGGGGCGACAGTGAAACACTTGCGGGCGACAGTGAAACGCTCACAGACTAACAGTGAAACGCTCACAGACTAACAGTGAAACGCTCACAGACTAACAGTGAAACGCTCACAGACTAACAGTGAAACGCTCGCGGGCCAACAGTGAAACGCTCACAGACTAACAGTGAAACACTCGCGGGGCGACAGTGAAACGCTCACAGACTAACCGTGAAACGCTCGCGGGCCGACAGTGAAACGCTCATAGACTAACAGTGAAACGCTCGCGGGGCGACAGTGAAACGCTCGCGGGGCGACAGTGAAACGCTCACAGACTAACAGTGAAACGCTCGCGGGGCGACAGTGAAAATCTCACAGACTAACAGTGAAACGCTCGCGGGGCGACAGTAAAAATCTCACAGACTAACAGTGAAACGTTCACAGACTAACAGTGAAACGCTCACAGACTAACAGTGAAACACTCACAGACTAACAGTGAAACGCTCGCGGGGCGACAGTGAAACGCTCATAGACTTACAGTGAAACGCTCGCGGGGCGACAGTGAAACACTCGCGGGCAACAGTAAAACGCTCACAGACTAACAGTGAAATGCTCGCAGGGCGACAGTGAAACGCTCACAGACTAACAGTGAAACGCTCAAAGACTAACAGTGAAACACTCGCGGGGCGACAGTGAAACGCTCACAGACTAACAGTGAAATGCATGCGGGGCGACAGTGAAACGCTCACAGACTAACAGTGAAACGCTCGCGGGCCGACAGTGGAACGCTCGCGGGGCGACAGTGAAACGCTCACAGACTAACAGTGAAACGCTCACAGACTAACAGTGAAACGCTCGCAGGGCGACAGTGAAACACTCGCGGGCGACAGTAAAACGCTCACAGACTAACAGTAAAACGCTCGCAGGGCGACAGTGAAACGCTCACAGACTAACAGTGAAACGCTCACAGACTAACAGTGAAACGCTCACAGACTAACAGTGAAACGCTCGCGGGCCGACAGTGGAACGCTCGCGGGGCGACAGTGAAACGCTCACAGACTAACAGTGAAACGCTCACAGACTAACAGTGAAACGCTTGCGGGGGGACAGTGAAACACTCGCGGGCGACAGTAAAACGCTCACAGACTAACAGTAAAACGCTCGCAGGGCGACAGTGAAACGCTCACAGACTAACAGTGAAACGCTCACAGACTAACAGTGAAACGCTCGCGGGGCGACAGTGAAACGCTCACAGACTAACAGTGAAATGCTTGCGGGGCGACAGTGAAACGCTCACAGACTAACAGTGAAACGCTCGCGGGCCGACAGTGGAACGCTCGCGGGGCGACAGTGAAACGCTCACAGACTAACAGTGAAACGCTCACAGACTAACAGTGAAACGCTCGCGGGGCGACAGTGAAACGCTCACAGACTAACAGTGAAACGCTTGGGCGACAGTAAAACGCTCAAAGACTAACAGTGAAATGCTCGCGGGCGACAGTGAAACGCTCACAGACTAACAGTGAAACGCTCACAGACTAACAGTGAAACGCTCGCAGGCGACAGTTAAATGCTCACAGACTAACAGTGAAACGCTCACAGACTAACAGTGAAACGCTTGCGGGGCGACAGTAAAACGCTCACAGACTAACAGTGAAATGCTCGCGGGGCGACAGTGAAACGCTCACAGACTAACAGTGAAACGCTCACAGACTAACAGTGAAACGCTCGCAGGGCGACAGTTAAATGCTCACAGACTAACAGTGAAACGCTCACAGACTAACAGTGAAACGCTCGCGGGGCGACAGTGAAACGCTCACAGACTAACAGTGAAACGTTCACAGACTAACAGTGAAACGCTCACAGACTAACAGTGAAACGCTCACAGACTAACAGTGAAACGCTCACAGCGGGCGACAGTGAAACGCTCACAGACTACCAGTGAAACGCTCGCGGGCGACAGTGAAACGCTCACAGATTAACAGTGAAACGCTCGCGGGCGACAGTGAAACGCTCACAGACTAACAGTGAAACGCTCACAGACTAACAGTGAAACGCTCGCGGGGCGACAGTGAAACGCTCACAGACTAACAGTGAAACGCTCGCGGGCGACACTGAAACGCTCACAGACTAACAGTGAAACGCTCACAGACTAACAGTGAAACGCTCACAGACTAACAGTGAAACGCTCGCGGGCCGACAGTGAAACGCTCATAGACTAACAGTGAAACGCTCGCGGGGCGACAATGAAACACTCGCGGACGACAGTGAAACGCTCACAGACTAACAGTGAAACGCTCGCGGGGCGACAGTGAAACGCTCACAGACTAACAGTGAAACGCTCACAGACTAACAGTGAAACGCTCGCGGGGCGACAGTGAAACGCTCACAGACTAACAGTGAAACGCTCGCGGGCGACAGTGAAACGCTCACAGACTAACAGTGAAACGCTCGCGGGGCGACACTGAAACGCTCACAGACTAACAGTGAAACGCTCACAGACTAACAGTGAAACGCTCACAGACTAACAGTGAAACGCTCGCAGGCCGACAGTGAAACGCTCACAGACTAACAGTGAAACGCTCGCGGGGTGACAGTGAAACACTCGCGGGCGACAGTAAAACGCTCACAGACTAACAGTAAAACGCTCGCAGGGCGACAGTGAAACGCTCACAGACTAACAGTGAAACGCTCACAGACTAACAGTGAAACGCTCACAGACTAACAGTGAAACGCTCGCGGGCCGACAGTGGAACGCTCGCGGGGCGACAGTGAAACGCTCACAGACTAACAGTGAAACGCTCACAGACTAACAGTGAAACGCTTGCGGGGGGACAGTGAAACACTCGCGGGCGACAGTAAAACGCTCACAGACTAACAGTAAAACGCTCGCAGGGCGACAGTGAAACGCTCACAGACTAACAGTGAAACGCTCACAGACTAACAGTGAAACGCTCGCGGGGCGACAGTGAAACGCTCACAGACTAACAGTGAAATGCTTGCGGGCGACAGTGAAACGCAGCTCACAGACTAACAGTGAAACGCTCGCGGGCCGACAGTGGAACGCTCGCGGGGCGACAGTGAAACGCTCACAGACTAACAGTGAAACGCTCACAGACTAACAGTGAAACGCTCGCGGGGCGACAGTGAAACGCTCACAGACTAACAGTGAAACGCTTGCGGGGCGACAGTAAAACGCTCACAGACTAACAGTGAAATGCTCGCGGGGCGACAGTGAAACGCTCACAGACTAACAGTGAAACGCTCACAGACTAACAGTGAAACGCTCGCAGGGCGACAGTTAAATGCTCACAGACTAACAGTGAAACGCTCACAGACTAACAGTGAAACGCTTGCGGGGCGACAGTAAAACGCTCACAGACTAACAGTGAAATGCTCGCGGGGCGACAGTGAAACGCTCACAGACTAACAGTGAAACGCTCACAGACTAACAGTGAAACGCTCGCAGGGCGACAGTTAAATGCTCACAGACTAACAGTGAAACGCTCACAGACTAACAGTGAAACGCTCGCGGGGCGACAGTGAAACGCTCACAGACTAACAGTGAAACGTTCACAGACTAACAGTGAAACGCTCACAGACTAACAGTGAAACGCTCACAGACTAACAGTGAAACGCTCGCGGGGCGACAGTGAAACGCTCACAGACTACCAGTGAAACGCTCGCGGGCGACAGTGAAACGCTCACAGATTAACAGTGAAACGCTCGCGGGGCGACAGTGAAACGCTCACAGACTAACAGTGAAACGCTCACAGACTAACAGTGAAACGCTCGCGGGGCGACAGTGAAACGCTCACAGACTAACAGTGAAACGCTCGCGGGCGACACTGAAACGCTCACAGACTAACAGTGAAACGCTCACAGACTAACAGTGAAACGCTCACAGACTAACAGTGAAACGCTCGCGGGCCGACAGTGAAACGCTCATAGACTAACAGTGAAACGCTCGCGGGCGACAATGAAACACTCGCGGACGACAGTGAAACGCTCACAGACTAACAGTGAAACGCTCATGGGGCGACAGTGAAACGCTCACAGACTAACAGTGAAACGCTCACAGACTAACAGTGAAACGCTCGCGGGCGACAGTGAAACGCTCACAGACTAACAGTGAAACGCTCGCGGGCGACAGTGAAACGCTCACAGACTAACAGTGAAACGCTCGCGGGCGACACTGAAACGCTCACAGACTAACAGTGAAACGCTCACAGACTAACAGTGAAACGCTCACAGACTAACAGTGAAACGCTCGCGGGCCGACAGTGAAACGCTCATAGACTAACAGTGAAACGCTCGCGGGGCGACAATGAAACACTCGCGGACGACAGTGAAACGCTCACAGACTAACAGTGAAACGCTCGCGGGGCGACAGTGAAACGCTCACAGACTAACAGTGAAACGCTCACAGACTAACAGTGAAACGCTCGCGGGGCGACAGTGAAACGCTCACAGACTAACAGTGAAACGCTCGCGGGCGACAGTGAAACGCTCACAGACTAACAGTGAAACGCTCGCGGGGCGACACTGAAACGCTCACAGACTAACAGTGAAACGCTCACAGACTAACAGTGAAACGCTCACAGACTAACAGTGAAACGCTCGCAGGCCGACAGTGAAACGCTCATAGACTAACAGTGAAACGCTCACGGGGCGACAGTGAAACACTTGCGGGCGACAGTGAAACGCTCACAGACTAACAGTGAAACGCTCACAGACTAACAGTGAAACGTTCACAGACTAACAGTGAAACGCTCACAGACTAACAGTGAAACGCTCACAGACTAACAGTGAAACACTCGCGGGGCGACAGTGAAACGCTCACAGACTAACCGTGAAACGCTCGCGGGCCGACAGTGAAACGCTCATAGACTAACAGTGAAACGCTCGCGGGGCGACAGTGAAACACTCGGGCGACAGTGAAATGCTCACAGACTAACAGTGAAAACAGTGAAACGCTCACAGACTAACAGTGAAACGCTCGCGGGCGACAGTGAAAATCTCACAGACTAACAGTGAAACGTTCACAGACTAACAGTGAAACGCTCACAGACTAACAGTGAAACGCTCACAGACTAACAGTGAAACGCTCGCGGGGCGACAGTGAAACGCTCATAGACTTACAGTGAAACGCTCGCGGGGCGACAGTGAAACACTCGCGGGCAACAGTAAAACGCTCACAGACTAACAGTGAAACGCTCGCAGGGCGACAGTGAAACGCTCACAGACTAACAGTGAAACGCTCAAAGACTAACAGTGAAACGCTCGCGGGGCGACAGTGAAACGCTCACAGACTAACAGTGAAATGCATGCGGGGCGACAGTGAAACGCTCACAGACTAACAGTGAAACGCTCGCGGGCCGACAGTGGAACGCTCGCGGGGCGACAGTGAAACGCTCACAGACTAACAGTGAAACGCTCACAGACTAACAGTGAAACACTCGCGGGGCGACAGTGAAACGCTCACAGACTAACCGTGAAACGCTCGCGGGCCGACAGTGAAACGCTCATAGACTAACAGTGAAACGCTCGCGGGGCGACAGTGAAACACTCGCGGGCGACAGTGAAATGCTCACAGACTAACAGTGAAACGCTCGCGGGGCGACAGTGAAACGCTCACAGACTAACAGTGAAACGCTCGCGGGGCGACAGTGAAAATCTCACAGACTAACAGTGAAACGTTCACAGACTAACAGTGAAACGCT
This sequence comes from Oncorhynchus nerka, assembly GCF_034236695.1. Lineage (NCBI taxonomy): Eukaryota > Metazoa > Chordata > Actinopteri > Salmoniformes > Salmonidae > Oncorhynchus > Oncorhynchus nerka. The sequence continues at coordinate 31,329,638 of NC_088424.1, read as the reverse complement.
CACAGACTAACAGTGAAACGCTCACAGACTAACAGTGAAACACTCACAGACTTACAGTGAAACGCTCGCGGGGCGACAGTGAAACACTCGCGGGCAACAGTAAAACGCTCACAGACTAACAGTGAAACGCTCGCAGGGCGACAGTGAAACGCTCACAGACTAACAGTGAAATGCATGCGGGGCGACAGTGAAACGCTCACAGACTAACAGTGAAACGCTCGCGGGCCGACAGTGGAACGCTCGCGGGGCGACAGTGAAACGCTCACAGACTAACAGTGAAACGCTCACAGACTAACAGTGAAACGCTCGCGGGCGACAGTGAAAACAGTAAAACGCTCACAGACTAACAGTAAAACGCTCGCAGGGCGACAGTGAAACGCTCACAGACTAACAGTGAAACGCTCACAGACTAACAGTGAAACGCTCGCGGGCCGACAGTGGAACGCTCGCGGGGCGACAGTGAAACGCTCACAGACTAACAGTGAAACGCGCACAGACTAACAGTGAAACGCTCAAAGACTAACAGTGAAACGCTCGCGGGGCGACAGTGAAACGCTCACAGACTAACAGTGAAATGCATGCGGGGCGACAGTGAAACGCTCACAGACTAACAGTGAAACGCTCGCGGGCCGACAGTGGAACGCTCGCGGGGCGACAGTGAAACGCTCACAGACTAACAGTGAAACGCTCGCGGGCCGACAGTGGAACGCTCGCGGGGCGACAGTGAAACGCTCACAGACTAACAGTGAAACGCTCACAGACTAACAGTGAAACACTCGCGGGGCGACAGTGAAACGCTCACAGACTAACCGTGAAACGCTCGCGGGCCGACAGTGAAACGCTCATAGACTAACAGTGAAACGCTCGCGGGGCGACAGTGAAACACTCGCGGGCGACAGTGAAATGCTCACAGACTAACAGTGAAACGCTCGCGGGGCGACAGTGAAACGCTCACAGACTAACAGTGAAACGCTCGCGGGGCGACAGTGAAAATCTCACAGACTAACAGTGAAACGTTCACAGACTAACAGTGAAACGCTCACAGACTAACAGTGAAACGCTCACAGACTAACAGTGAAACGCTCGCGGGCGACAGTGAAACGCTCATAGACTACAGTGAAACGCTCGCGGGGCGACAGTGAAACACTCGCGGGCAACAGTAAAACGCTCACAGACTAACAGTGAAACGCTCGCAGGGCGACAGTGAAACGCTCACAGACTAACAGTGAAACGCTCAAAGACTAACAGTGAAACGCTCGCGGGCGACAGTGAAACGCTCACAGACTAACAGTGAAATGCATGCGGGCGACAGTGAAACGCTCACAGACTAACAGTGAAACGCTCGCGGGCCGACAGTGGAACGCTCGCGGGGCGACAGTGAAACGCTCACAGACTAACAGTGAAACGCTCACAGACTAACAGTGAAACGCTCGCGGGGCGACAGTGAAACCTCGCGGGCGACAGTAAAACGCTCACAGACTAACAGTAAAAACGCTCGCAGGGCGACAGTGAAACGCTCACAGACTAACAGTGAAACGCTCACAGACTAACAGTGAAACGCTCGCGGGCCGACAGTGGAACGCTCGCGGGGCGACAGTGAAACGCTCACAGACTAACAGTGAAACGCGCACAGACTAACAGTGAAACGCTTGCGGGGGGACAGTGAAACACTCGCGGGCGACAGTAAAACGCTCACAGACTAACAGTAAAACGCTCGCAGGGCGACAGTGAAACGCTCACAGACTAACAGTGAAACGCTCACAGACTAACAGTGAAACGCTCGCGGGGCGACAGTGAAACGCTCACAGACTAACAGTGAAATGCTTGCGGGGCGACAGTGAAACGCTCACAGACTAACAGTGAAACGCTCGCGGGCCGACAGTGGAACGCTCGCGGGGCGACAGTGAAACGCTCACAGACTAACAGTGAAACGCTCGCGGGGCGACAGTGAAACGCTCACAGACTAACAGTGAAACGTTCACAGACTATCAGTGAAACGCTCACAGACTAACAGTGAAACGCTCACAGACTAACAGTGAAACGCTCGCGGGCCAACAGTGAAACGCTCACAGACTAACAGTGAAACACTCGCGGGGCGACAGTGAAACGCTCACAGACTAACCGTGAAACGCTCGCGGGCCGACAGTGAAACGCTCATAGACTAACAGTGAAACGCTCGCGGGGCGACAGTGAAACACTCGCGGGCGACAGTGAAATGCTCACAGACTAACAGTGAAACGCTCGCGGGGCGACAGTGAAACGCTCACAGACTAACAGTGAAACGCTCGCGGGGCGACAGTGAAAATCTCACAGACTAACAGTGAAACGTTCACAGACTAACGGTGAAACGCTCACAGACTAACAGTGAAACGCTCACAGACTAACAGTGAAACGCTCGCGGGCGACAGTGAAACGCTCATAGACAGTGAAACGCTCGCGGGCGACAGTGAAACACTCGCGGGCAACAGTAAAACGTTCACAGACTAACAGTGAAACGCTCACAGACTAACAGTGAAACACTCGCGGGCGACAGTGAAACGCTCACAGACTAACCGTGAAACGCTCGCGGGCCGACAGTGAAACGCTCATAGACTAACAGTGAAACGCTCACAGACTAACAGTGAAACACTCGCGGGGCGACAGTGAAACGCTCACAGACTAACCGTGAAACGCTCGCGGGCCGACAGTGAAACGCTCATAGACTAACAGTGAAACGCTCGCGGGGCGACAGTGAAACACTCGCGGGCGACAGTGAAATGCTCACAGACTAACAGTGAAACGCTCGCGGGGCGACAGTGAAACGCTCACAGACTAACAGTGAAACGCTCGCGGGGCGACAGTGAAAATCTCACAGACTAACAGTGAAACGTTCACAGACTAACAGTGAAACGCTCACAGACTAACAGTGAAACGCTCACAGACTAACAGTGAAACGCTCGCGGGGCGACAGTGAAACGCTCATAGACTTACAGTGAAACGCTCATAGGGCGACAGTGAAACACTCGCGGGCAACAGTAAAAAAACGCTCACAGACTAACAGTGAAACGCTCGCAGGGCGACAGTGAAACGCTCACAGACTAACAGTGAAACGCTCAAAGACTAACAGTGAAACGCTCGCGGGGCGACAGTGAAACGCTCACAGACTAACAGTGAAATGCATGCGGGGCGACAGTGAAACGCTCACAGACTAACAGTGAAACGCTCGCGGGCCGACAGTGGAACGCTCGGGGCGACAGTGAAACGCTCACAGACTAACAGTGAAACGCTCACAGACTAACAGTGAAACACTCGCGGGCGACAGTGAAACGCTCACAGACTAACCGTGAAACGCTCGCGGGCCGACAGTGAAACGCTCATAGACTAACAGTGAAACGCTCGCGGGGCGACAGTGAAACACTCGCGGGCGACAGTGAAATGCTCACAGACTAACAGTGAAACGCTCGCGGGCGACAGTGAAACGCTCACAGACTAACAGTGAAACGCTCAAGGGGCGACAGTGAAAATCTCACAGACTAACAGTGAAACGTTCACAGACTAACAGTGAAACGCTCACAGACTAACAGTGAAACGCTCACAGACTAACAGTGAAACGCTCGCGGGGCGACAGTGAAACGCTCATAGACTTACAGTGAAACGCTCGCGGGGCGACAGTGAAACACTCGCGGGCAACAGTAAAACGCTCACAGACTAACAGTGAAACGCTCGCAGGGCGACAGTGAAACGCTCACAGACTAACAGTGAAACGCTCAAAGACTAACAGTGAAACGCTCGCGGGGCGACAGTGAAACGCTCACAGACTAACAGTGAAATGCATGCGGGGCGACAGTGAAACGCTCACAGACTAACAGTGAAACGCTCACAGACTAACAGTGAAACGCTCGCGGGGCGACAGTGAAACGCTCACAGACTAACAGTGAAACGCTCACAGACTAACAGTAAAAACGCTCGCGGGGCGACAGTGAAACCGGGCGACAGTAAAACGCTCACAGACTAACAGTAAAAACGCTCACAGACTAACAGTGAAACGCTCACAGACTAACAGTGAAACGCTCCGACGACAGTGGAACGCTCGCGGGGCGACAGTGAAACGCTCACAGACTAACAGTGAAACGCTCACAGACTAACAGTGAAACGCTCAAAGACTAACAGTGAAACGCTCGCGGGGCGACAGTGAAACGCTCACAGACTAACAGTGAAATGCATGCGGGGCGACAGTGAAACGCTCACAGACTAACAGTGAAACGCTCGCGGGCCGACAGTGGAACGCTCGCGGGGCGACAGTGAAACGCTCACAGACTAACAGTGAAACGCTCGCGGGCCGACAGTGGACGCTCAAGGGCGACAGTGAAACGCTCACAGACTAACAGTGAAACGCTCACAGACTAACAGTGAAACACTCGCGGGGCGACAGTGAAACGCTCACAGACTAACCGTGAAACGCTCGCGGGCCGACAGTGAAACGCTCATAGACTAACAGTGAAACGCTCGCGGGGCGACAGTGAAACACTCGCGGGCGACAGTGAAATGCTCACAGACTAACAGTGAAACGCTCGCGGGGCGACAGTGAAACGCTCACAGACTAACAGTGAAACGCTCGCGGGGGCGACAGTGAAAATCTCACAGACTAACAGTGAAACGCGTTCACAGACTAACAGTGAAACGCTCACAGACTAACAGTGAAACGCTCACAGACTAACAGTGAAACGCTCGCGGGGCGACAGTGAAACGCTCATAGACTTACAGTGAAACGCTCGCGGGGCGACAGTGAAACACTCGCGGGCAACAGTAAAACGCTCACAGACTAACAGTGAAACGCTCGCAGGGCGACAGTGAAACGCTCACAGACTAACAGTGAAACGCTCAAAGACTAACAGTGAAACGCTCGGGCGACAGTGAAACGCTCACAGACTAACAGTGAAATGCATGCGGGGCGACAGTGAAACGCTCACAGACTAACAGTGAAACGCTCGCGGGCCGACAGTGGAACGCTCGCGGGGCGACAGTGAAACGCTCACAGACTAACAGTGAAACGCTCACAGACTAACAGTGAAACGCTCGCGGGCGACAGTGAAAACAGTAAAACGCTCACAGACTAACAGTAAAACGCTCGCAGGGCGACAGTGAAACGCTCACAGACTAACAGTGAAACGCTCACAGACTAACAGTGAAACGCTCGCGGGCCGACAGTGGAACGCTCGCGGGGCGACAGTGAAACGCTCACAGACTAACAGTGAAACGCTCACAGACTAACAGTGAAACGCTTGCGGGGGGACAGTGAAACACTCGCGGGCGACAGTAAAACGCTCACAGACTAACAGTAAAACGCTCGCAGGGCGACAGTGAAACGCTCACAGACTAACAGTGAAACGCTCACAGACTAACAGTGAAACGCTCGCGGGGCGACAGTGAAACGCTCACAGACTAACAGTGAAATGCTTGCGGGGCGACAGTGAAACGCTCACAGACTAACAGTGAAACGCTCGCGGGCCGACAGTGGAACGCTCGCGGGGCGACAGTGAAACGCTCACAGACTAACAGTGAAACGCTCACAGACTAACAGTGAAACGCTCACAGACTAACAGTGAAACGTTCACAGACTATCAGTGAAACGCTCACAGACTAACAGTGAAACGCTCACAGACTAACAGTGAAACGCTCGCGGGCCAACAGTGAAACGCTCACAGACTAACAGTGAAACACTCGCGGGGCGACAGTGAAACGCTCACAGACTAACCGTGAAACGCTCGCGGGCCGACAGTGAAACGCTCATAGACTAACAGTGAAACGCTCGCGGGGCGACAGTGAAACACTCGCGGGCGACAGTGAAATGCTCACAGACTAACAGTGAAACGCTCGCGGGGCGACAGTGAAACGCTCACAGACTAACAGTGAAACGCTCGCGGGGCGACAGTGAAAATCTCACAGACTAACAGTGAAACGTTCACAGACTAACGGTGAAACGCTCACAGACTAACAGTGAAACGCTCACAGACTAACAGTGAAACGCTCGCGGGGCGACAGTGAAACGCTCATAGACTTACAGTGAAACGCTCGCGGGGCGACAGTGAAACACTCGCGGGCAACAGTAAAACGTTCACAGACTAACAGTGAAACGCTCACAGACTAACAGTGAAACACTCGCGGGGCGACAGTGAAACGCTCACAGACTAACCGTGAAACGCTCGCGGGCCGACAGTGAAACGCTCATAGACTAACAGTGAAACGCTCACAGACTAACAGTGAAACACTCGCGGGGCGACAGTGAAACGCTCACAGACTAACCGTGAAACGCTCGCGGGCCGACAGTGAAACGCTCATAGACTAACAGTGAAACGCTCGCGGGGCGACAGTGAAACACTCGCGGGCGACAGTGAAATGCTCACAGACTAACAGTGAAACGCTCGCGGGGCGACAGTGAAACGCTCACAGACTAACAGTGAAACGCTCGCGGGGCGACAGTGAAAATCTCACAGACTAACAGTGAAACGTTCACAGACTAACAGTGAAACGCTCACAGACTAACAGTGAAACGCTCACAGACTAACAGTGAAACGCTCGCGGGGCGACAGTGAAACGCTCATAGACTTACAGTGAAACGCTCGCGGGGCGACAGTGAAACACTCGCGGGCAACAGTAAAACGCTCACAGACTAACAGTGAAACGCTCGCAGGGCGACAGTGAAACGCTCACAGACTAACAGTGAAACGCTCAAAGACTAACAGTGAAACGCTCGCGGGGCGACAGTGAAACGCTCACAGACTAACAGTGAAATGCATGCGGGCGACAGTGAAACGCTCACAGACTAACAGTGAAACGCTCGCAGGCCGACAGTGGAACGCTCGCGGGGCGACAGTGAAACGCTCACAGACTAACAGTGAAACGCTCACAGACTAACAGTGAAACACTCGCGGGGCGACAGTGAAACGCTCACAGACTAACCGTGAAACGCTCGCGGGCCGACAGTGAAACGCTCATAGACTAACAGTGAAACGCTCGCGGGGCGACAGTGAAACACTCGCGGGCGACAGTGAAATGCTCACAGACTAACAGTGAAACGCTCGCGGGGCGACAGTGAAACGCTCACAGACTAACAGTGAAACGCTCGCGGGGCGACAGTGAAAATCTCACAGACTAACAGTGAAACGTTCACAGACTAACAGTGAAACGCTCACAGACTAACAGTGAAACGCTCACAGACTAACAGTGAAACGCTCGCGGGGCGACAGTGAAACGCTCATAGACTTACAGTGAAACGCTCGCGGGGCGACAGTGAAACACTCGCGGGCAACAGTAAAACGCTCACAGACTAACAGTGAAACGCTCGCAGGGCGACAGTGAAACGCTCACAGACTAACAGTGAAACGCTCAAAGACTAACAGTGAAACGCTCGCGGGGCGACAGTGAAACGCTCACAGACTAACAGTGAAATGCATGCGGGGCGACAGTGAAACGCTCACAGACTAACAGTGAAACGCTCGCGGGCCGACAGTGGAACGCTCGCGGGGCGACAGTGAAACGCTCACAGACTAACAGTGAAACGCTCACAGACTAACAGTGAAACGCTCGCGGGGCGACAGTGAAACCCTCGCGGGCGACAGTAAAACGCTCACAGACTAACAGTAAAACGCTCGCAGGGCGACAGTGAAACGCTCACAGACTAACAGTGAAACGCTCACAGACTAACAGTGAAACGCTCGCGGGCCGACAGTGGAACGCTCGCGGGGCGACAGTGAAACGCTCACAGACTAACAGTGAAACGCGCACAGACTAACAGTGAAACGCTTGCGGGGGGACAGTGAAACACTCGCGGGCGACAGTAAAACGCTCACAGACTAACAGTAAAACGCTCGCAGGGCGACAGTGAAACGCTCACAGACTAACAGTGAAACGCTCACAGACTAACAGACGCTAACAGTGAAACGCTCACAGACTAACAGTGAAATGCTTGCGGGCGACAGTGAAACGCTCACAGACTAACAGTGAAACGCTCGCGGGCCGACAGTGGAACGCTCGCGGGCGACAGTGAAACGCTCACAGACTAACAGTGAAACGCTCGCGGGCGCAGTGAAACGCTCACAGACTAACAGTGAAACGTTCACAGACTATCAGTGAAACGCTCACAGACTAACAGTGAAACGCTCACAGACTAACAGTGAAACGCTCGCGGGCCAACAGTGAAACGCTCACAGACTAACAGTGAAACACTCGCGGGCGACAGTGAAACGCTCACAGACTAACCGTGAAACGCTCGCGGGCCGACAGTGAAACGCTCATAGACTAACAGTGAAACGCTGCGGGGCGACAGTGAAACACTCGCGGGCGACAGTGAAATGCTCACAGACTAACAGTGAAACGCTCGCGGGCGACAGTGAAACGCTCACAGACTAACAGTGAAACGCTCGCAGGCGACAGTGAAAATCTCACAGACTAACAGTGAAACGTTCACAGACTAACGGTGAAACGCTCACAGACTAACAGTGAAACGCTCACAGACTAACAGTGAAACGCTCGCGGGCGACAGTGAAACGCTCATAGACTTACAGTGAAACGCTCGGGCGACAGTGAAACACTCGCGGGCAACGCGTTCACAGACTAACAGTGAAACGCTCGCAGGGCGACAGTGAAACGCTCACAGACTAACAGTGAAACGCTCGCGGGGCGACAGTGAAACGCTCACAGACTAACAGTGAAATGCATGCGGGGCGACAGTGAAACGCTCACAGACTAACAGTAAAACGCTCGCAGGGCGACAGTGAAACGCTCACAGACTAACAGTGAAACGCTCACAGACTAACAGTGAAACGCTCGCGGGGCGACAGTGAAACGCTCACAGACTAACAGTGAAATGCTTGCGGGGCGACAGTGAAACGCTCACAGACTAACAGTGAAACGCTCGCGGGCCGACAGTGGAACGCTCACAGACTAACAGTGAAACGCTCGCGGGCCGACAGTGAAACGCTCACAGACTAACAGTGAAACGCTCGCGGGGCGACAGTGAAACGCTCACAGACTAACAGTGAAACGCTCACAGACTAACAGTGAAACGCTCGCGGGGCGACAGTGAAACGCTCACAGACTAACAGTGAAACGCTCGCAGGGCGACAGTGAAACGCTCACAGACTAACAGTGAAACGCTCGCGGGCCGACAGTGAAACGCTCACAGACTAACAGTGAAACGCTCGCGGGGCGACAGTGAAACGCTCACAGACTAACAGTGAAACGTTCACAGACTAACAGTGAAACGCTCACAGACTAACAGTGAAACGCTCACAGACTAACAGTGAAACGCTCGCGGGGCGACAGTGAAACGCTCACAGACTACCAGTGAAACGCTCGCGGGCGACAGTGAAACGCTCACAGATTAACAGTGAAACGCTCGCGGGCGACAGTGAAACGCTCACAGACTAACAGTGAAACGCTCACAGACTAACAGTGAAACGCTCGCGGGCGACAGTGAAACGCTCACAGACTAACAGTGAAACGCTCGCGGGCGACACTGAAACACTCACAGACTAACAGTGAAACGCTCACAGACTAACAGTGAAACGCTCACAGACTAACAGTGAAACGCTCGCGGGCCGACAGTGAAACGCTCATAGACTAACAGTGAAACGCGCGGGGCACAATGAAACACTCGCGGACGACAGTGAAACGCTCACAGACTAACAGTGAAACGCTCGCGGGGCGACAGTGAAACGCTCACAGACTAACAGTGAAACGCTCACAGACTAACAGTGAAACGCTCGCGGGCGACAGTGAAACGCTCACAGACTAACAGTGAAACGCTCGCGGGCGACAGTGAAACGCTCACAGACTAACAGTGAAACGTCGCGGGCGACACTGAAACGCTCACAGACTAACAGTGAAACGCTCACAGACTAACAGTGAAACGCTCACAGACTAACAGTGAAACGCTCGCAGGCCGACAGTGAAACGCTCATAGACTAACAGTGAAACGCTCACGGGGCGACAGTGAAACACTTGCGGGCGACAGTGAAACGCTCACAGACTAACAGTGAAACGCTCACAGACTAACAGTGAAACGTTCACAGACTAACAGTGAAACGCTCACAGACTAACAGTGAAACGCTCACAGACTAACAGTGAAACACTCGCGGGGCGACAGTGAAACGCTCATAGACTAACAGTGAAACGCTCGCGGGGCGACAGTGAAACACTCGCGGGCGACAGTGAAATGCTCACAGACTAACAGTGAAACGCTCGCGGGGCGACAGTGAAACGCTCACAGACTAACAGTGAAACGCTCGCGGGGCGACAGTGAAAATCTCACAGACTAACAGTGAAACGTTCACAGACTAACAGTGAAACGCTCACAGACTAACAGTGAAACGCTCACAGACTAACAGTGAAACGCTCGCGGGGCGACAGTGAAACGCTCATAGACTTACAGTGAAACGCTCGCGGGGCGACAGTGAAACACTCGCGGGCAACAGTAAAACGCTCACAGACTAACAGTGAAACGCTCGCAGGGCGACAGTGAAACGCTCACAGACTAACAGTGAAACGCTCAAAGACTAACAGTGAAACGCTCGCGGGGCGACAGTGAAACGCTCACAGACTAACAGTGAAATGCATGCGGGGCGACAGTGAAACGCTCACAGACTAACAGTGAAACGCTCGCGGGCCGACAGTGGAACGCTCGCGGGGCGACAGTGAAACGCTCACAGACTAACAGTGAAACGCTCACAGACTAACAGTGAAACGCTCGCGGGGCGACAGTGAAACACTCGCGGGCGACAGTAAAACGCTCACAGACTAACAGTAAAACGCTCGCAGGGCGACAGTGAAACGCTCACAGACTAACAGTGAAACGCTCACAGACTAACAGTGAAACGCTCGCGGGCCGACAGTGGAACGCTCGCGGGGCGACAGTGAAACGCTCACAGACTAACAGTGAAACGCTCACAGACTAACAGTGAAACGCTTGCGGGGGGACAGTGAAACACTCGCGGGCGACAGTAAAACGCTCACAGACTAACAGTAAAACGCTCGCAGGGCGACAGTGAAACGCTCACAGACTAACAGTGAAACGCTCACAGACTAACAGTGAAACGCTCGCGGGGCGACAGTGAAACGCTCACAGACTAACAGTGAAATGCTTGCGGGGCGACAGTGAAACGCTCACAGACTAACAGTGAAACGCTCGCGGGCCGACAGTGGAACGCTCGCGGGGCGACAGTGAAACGCTCACAGACTAACAGTGAAACGCTCGCGGGGCGACAGTGAAACGTTCACAGACTAACAGTGAAACGCTTGCGGGGCGACAGTAAAACGCTCACAGACTAACAGTGAAATGCTCGCGGGGCGACAGTGAAACGCTCACAGACTAACAGTGAAACGCTCACAGACTAACAGTGAAACGCTCGCAGGGCGACAGTTAAATGCTCACAGACTAACAGTGAAACGCTCACAGACTAACAGTGAAACGCTCGCGGGGCGACAGTGAAACGCTCACAGACTAACAGTGAAACGCTCGCAGGGCGACAGTGAAACGCTCACAGACTAACAGTGAAACGCTCGCGGGCCGACAGTGAAACGCTCACAGACTAACAGTGAAACGCTCGCAGGGTGACAGTGAAACGCTCACAGACTAACAGTGAAACGCTCGCGGGGCGACAGTGAAACGCTCACAGACTAACAGTGAAATGCTTGCGGGGCGACAGTGAAACGCTCACAGACTAACAGTGAAACGCTCACAGACTAACAGTGAAATGCTTGCGGGGCGACAGTGAAACGCTCACAGACTAACAGTGAAACACTCACAGACTAACAGTGAAATGCTTGCGGTGCGACAGTGAAACGCTCGCGGGGCGACAGTGAAACTCTCGCGGGGCGACAGTGAAACGCTCGCGGGGCGACAGTGAAACGCTCGTGGGGCGACAGTGAAACGCTCACAGACTAACAGTGAAATGCTTGCGGGGCGACAGTGAAACGCTCGCGGGGCGACAGTGAAACGCTCGTGGGCGACAGTGAAACGCTCACGGGGCGACAATGAAATCCTTGCGGGGCGACAGTGAAATGCTCACAGACTAACAGTGAAATGCTTGCAGGGCGACAGTGAAGTGCTCGCAGGCCAACTAGCTCTCACAGTTTTACATCTGAATTACAAGTGTTTAAGGTTAAGTTTAGGCATTAACTCAGAATTTTTAAGGTTAGTGTTATGTTTTGCCATTAACTCTGAATGGTTACGGTAACGGCTTAAAACTTTATGACTGAAACCTACTTGAAGGTAACAGCGCTCACTGTTGCCCCTAGTGGCAGGTTTTCACATCATCTCCCGACGTACTCAGGCATGGATGGACATTGAATGCTGACTTGTATCACTTGTGCAGTGGCTGCGCAGGCAGCACGACCCACAGGGCCAGACATTTACATACTCACACGCGGAGAAACAGTAATGACTAGGCGGGTTGCAGTAACCTGTTGTTTTGGGAAATGTAATGTAATGTCTTTTGTGTCTGGCCTCTGAGTAATAGCAGGGCTGAAGACTCACCTGCAGCGACGGAAGAGAGGAGAGGAGCTATTGCTCTGGACTCGATAGGAGATTTCTCTCTGTCTCGGTTTATCTCTCTCTCTTGCATGCTCTCTCTCTCTCACACACACACACACACACACTCTCTCTCTCGCATGTACCCACGTACAGTACAATGTCACACAATGTCACAGTAGACGCATGTGCACAATGCCATGTGAGCTACTGAGCAGAGCTGCTCTTTTTGAGGACAGCGACAGGGGAGAAGAGGTTCATTCTTTCAACAATGAACCATCACCATGCCAACCACATTGTTGTTCTCAGTGCCAGCCTTGGCCTTGACTCTGCCCACATGTTAGCAGAAGATGATTCAAGGACATTAAGCGCGCTGGTGGTTCCAATTCAAAGTGCGTGTGTGTTTGTGAGGTTGTGTGTGTGTGTGAGGTTGTGTGTGTGTCTCTGCGTGTGTGTTTGTGAGGTTGTGTGTGTGTCTCTGCGTGTGTGCGTGTGTCTCTGCGTGTGTGTTTGTGAGGTTGTGTGTGTGTCTCTGCGTGTGTGTTTGTGAGGTTGTGTGTGTGTCTGCGTGTGTGTGTGTCTCTCTGTGTGTGTGTGTGTCTCTGCGTGTGTGTGTGAGGTTGTGTGTGTGTCTCTGCGTGTGTGTGTGTGAGGTTGTGTGTGTGTCTCTGCGTGTGTGTGTGTGAGGTTGTGTGTGTGTCTCTGCGTGTGTGTTTGTGAGGCTGTGTGTGTGTCTCTGCGTGTGTGTGTGTGTGTGTGTGTGTCTCTGCGTGTGTGTGTGTGAGGCTGTGTGTGTGTCTCTGCGTCTGTGTTTGTGAGGCTGTGTGTGTGTCTCTGCGTGTGTGTGTGTGTGCGCACTTGTGTGTGTTTGTGTGTGTTCCAATTCAACGCTCCCATGCCAACATTCTCTCTCTCCACAGTTCTCCTCCAGAAAGTCTGCTTCCTGTTCTTCCTTCTGTAATAGAGAGCAAATTACAGGAAACACTGACCATGTATGGGGTGTATAACTTGGTAATGTTGTTTGCTTACAGCTATCTGGGATTAGTTTTTTTAAGGAAAACGCCAGCCTACCACTTGTTTTGGTAAATATCAAAAGTTCAAATGACCATGAAACAGGACCATGAAATCCCAGATTGTACCTTTTAAACACAGAAATAACCTTGGTGATCTAGATGGAAACAAACATGTGACAGCGAGACGAGACTACACAGTTGAGCGTTGAATTAATATCTGTCGTTCTCATGCTTTAATTAATGTAATAAGGACTAATGCTGGAATGTGTTTGTCATGTTAATTACCAGTGGCTAATTTCACACACACACACGGACACGCACACAGACACACACACACACTGTCATTAGCTAAGGCTAAATGTCTTCCCTGTCTCTTCCAGTGCTAATGGAGGGAGGGACAGAGATGTACAACAGAAGGACAGTCTCTGAAGTGTCCAACCAAAGAGGAATACCAGTACTCAACATGAACTAAAGAATAATACAGTACTACAACAACAACCCATGTGTTCTCTTTGGAAGGAGGAATTCACCAATCACTAAGTGGGATCTGCACTAAAGAGCAATAGAGGGACCATGTAATACTTGACCTAATTTGAGGAACATCTAGCCACCATGTTAGAACTAGTCTGAAGCAGAAGGACCGCTACAACATCTACCTGTCATCAGCTCTACCAGGATGGGTCCAAATTGAAGGAGATCTGAACCCCTGGATCTCTTCACCAAAGAGGAATAACACCAGGCTTCTCACCATCACCATGGACTTGGAGGAAAACTCTGTCCTAGACCTGGAGTAGGGGGAGTAAAGGCTCTGTTCTAGACCTGGAGCAGAGGGAGTAGTGGCTCTGTCCTAGACCTGGAGTAGGGGGAGTAAAGGCTCTGTCCTAGACCTGGAACAGAGGGAGTAAAGGCTCTGTCCTAGACCTGGAGCAGAGGGAGTAGTGGCTCTGTCCTAGACCTGGAACAGAGGGAGTAGTGGCTCTGTCCTAGACCTGGAGCAGAGGGAGTAGTGGCTCTGTCCTAGACCTGGAGCAGAGGGAGTAGTGGCTCTGTCCTAGACCTGGAGTAGAGGGAGTAGTGGCTCTGTCCTAGACCTGGCGTAGAGGGAGTAGTGGCTCTGTCCTAGACCTGGAGCAGAGGGAGTAGTGGCTCTGTCCTAGACCTGGAACAGAGGGAGTAGTGGCTCTGTCCTAGACCTGGAGCAGAGGGAGTAGTGGCTCTGTCCTAGACCTGGAGCAGAGGGAGTAGTGGCTCTGTCCTAGACCTGGAGCAGAGGGAGTAGTGGCTCTGTCCTAGACCTGGAGTAGAGGGAGTAGTGGCTCTGTCCTAGACCTGGCGTAGAGGGAGTAGTGGCTCTGTCCTAGACCTGGAGCAGAGGGAGTAGTGGCTCTGTCCTAGACCTGGAACAGAGGGAGTAGTGGCTCTGTCCTAGACCCAGAGGGAGTAGTGGCTCTGAGACCTGGAGAGAGGAGTAGTGGCTCTGTCCTAGACCTGGAGTAGAGGGAGTAGTGGCTCTGTCCTAGACCTGGAGCAGAGGGAGTAGTGGCTCTGTCCTAGACCTGGAGTAGAGGGAGTAGTGGCTCTGTCCTAGACCTGGAGTAGGGGACAGGGGGTAGGGGACAGGGGGTAGGGGACAGTTGGGTTGTGGGCAGTCCAAAGGAGGTAGGGTGTGTGTGATAACCATCCTGGAGTAGGGGATAGGGGATTAGTCCACAGGAAGCAGCAGAGGAGTGATAACCCCATGGTGGATCTGCTGTGAGGAGGAAGGACCCAGGAGGATGTCATCAGCCGGAGGAGAGTCAGCCAGCTCGGAGCTCCAAGCAGGTGTCAAAACCAGCACTCTGAGACGGGAGTCCAGGAGGACTAAAGGTAATACATCTAGATGCAAACACATTAAATACATGGATGTAATGTATGCTATGCACCCCCCCACACACACACACACACACATACACACACACTCGCAGTGGCTCACACATGCCATTGGTTTTGCATGAATACACCCACATGCAAACGCGTACACACACATACAAAGGGAAGGTACAAATTGAGTTTTTATATTCTATTGCATTCTAACCCACCCACACACCAGATGGGAAGGTATGGTAAAAACTGTACATACATGTTACAGCAACCCACACAAAGCACAGAGACGAAATGTACACTGTATTAATAGTGAGTCATTGTAGACGTGAATAAATGTCATTCCTCCAATCAGAGAAACCTTCAGTCAGCCTTCAGTCACAGAGAGAGAGAGAAAGAGAGAGATAGAGAGAGAGAGAGGGGGGGGGGGAACTGAGCTGCACTTCCTAAACTCCTGCCCAATGTATGACCATATTAGAGAGACATATTTCCCTCAGATTACACAGATCCCCAAAGAATTCGAAAACAAATCCAATTTTGATAAACTCCCATATCTACTGGGTGAAATTCCACAGTGGTGCCATCACAGCAGCAAGATTTGTGACCTGTTGCCAAGAGAAAAGGGCAACCAGTGAAGAACAAACACCATTGTAAATACAACCCATATTTATGCTTATTTATTTTATCTTGTGTCCTTTAACCATTTGTACATTGTTAAAACACTGTATATATATAATATGACATTTGTAATGTATTTACTGTTTTGAAACTTCTGTATGTGTAATACACATACTGTTAATTTTTATTGTTTATTTCACTTTATATATTCATTTTATATATTATCTACCTCACTTGCTTTGGCAATGTTAACACATGTTTCCCATGCCAATAAAGCCCTTGAATTGAATTGAATTGAATTGAGAGAGAGAGAGAGAGAGAGAGAGAGAGAGACTCCAGAGCTGGCCTGCTCCACCCAGAGACTCATCCAGATGCAGCAGATCTAGAGCAGCTATTGGCTGTAGCCAGGGGGGTGGTAGTGTCATGATTTAGGTGTCGTGGACAGGGGAACTTTGATGAACACCATAAGTGATGTAATAGGCCAAGGCAGCCTCGGAATGATCGCGGTGAGATTGAAATGGGATTGAATTGGCTGAGAGGGAATAAAGAGAGAGTTGAGGGAGAGAAGTAGAGAGAGGAAGAAAAATGTATTATGCTTGCTTCTCTCTCACTCGCTCCCTGTCCTGCTCTCCTTTCATCCCTCCTCACTCCCTCCCTCCCTCTTGCCATCTCTGCGTCCATGAATAAAGCCACTCCAGTGGTACAGTAAATATGCCTTCTCCTAGAACAGAAGCAGCAGCAGCAGGGCTCTGGGGCCAGGTCCTCTGGGGCCGTTTTACTGGATCTGTCTGTCAGATCACACCAGATAAATGGTCGGGCTGGTGGAGAGCCTATCGATTTGAGTTAAGTGGAGGAGGGAAGAGAGAGGTAGGCTTATTACACACATGGCCATGCGATGCGACGCGATGGGCCACTGGTGGGGAGAGAATGGACAGGCTATCAGAGCATGTTATCAGGGCAGGCTTTAGCATGTTAATCAGATGTGCTGCTGCTTGCGGGCCGTTGAAGCTATCACTGGAGATGCCCTTTAGATTCATAGTAATGGTAATGGAGTTTGATGCACACCGTCATACAGCCCTGGGCTCAGATAGGTGACTGACTGGGCTGTGTGAAGGACCCTCTCAAGGTGTATTGGCAGGATGGATGGTTGATGGATGGATGGATGGGTGGGTGGGTGGGCGGTTGGGTGGGTGGATGGATGGATGTGTGGGTGGGTGGTTGGATGGTTGGTTGGATGGTTGGTTGGATGGATGGATGGGTGGGTGGGTGGATGCATGGATCGGTGGGTGGGTAGGTGATTGGATGAGTGGATGGATGGACGGATGGATGGATGGATGGATGGACGGGTGGATGGATGGGTGGTCGGGTGGATGCATGGATCGGTGGGTGGGTAGGTGGCTGGATGAGTGGATGGATGGATGGATGGATGGATGGGTGGGTGGGTGGGTGGGTGGGTGTGTGGGTAGGTGGCTGGATGAGTGGATGGATGGACGGATGGATGGATGGTTTGATGGATGTATGGATTGGTGGGTGGGTGGGTGGGTGGGTGGGTTGGTGGGTGGGTGGATTGGTGGATTGGTGGATTGGTGGATTGGTGGATTGGTGGATTGGTGGGTGGGTAGGGGTTGGATGAGTGGATGGATCGGTGGGTGGGTAGGTGGGTGGGTGGATGGATGCATGGATCGGTGGGTGGGTGGGTGGGTAGGTGGCTGGGTAGGTGGCTGGGTAGGGTGGGTAGGTGGCTGGGTAGGGTGGGTAGGTGGCTGGATGAGTGGATAGATGTACTGATGGATGGATGGATGGATGGATGGATGGATGGATGGATGGATGGATGGATGGATGGATGGATGGATGGATGGATGGATGGATGGATGGATGGATGGATGGATGGATGGATGGATGGGCAGGTGGCTGGGTAGGTGGCTGGGTAGGGTGGGTAGGTGGCTGGATGAGTGGATGGATGGATGGATGGATGGATGGATGGATGGATGGATGGATGGATGGATGGATGGATGGATGGATGGATGGATGGATGGATGGATGGATGGATGGATGGATGGATGGATGGATGGATGGATGGATGGATGGATGGGTGGATGGATGGATGGATGGCAGAGCTTTAGACAAAGCCTGTACTTGTTTGTCTAGGTGGGTGGGCAGATTATAAAGTAGTTTAATATAAGTGTGTTTTCAGAGGAAATGTGGCTATTTCTCTCATTGTGCTTAATTTTTCCTGTGATATCTCCCAATAAAAAATAAAATATGTAATATACTTATAAATGAAAAGAGGTGCCACCCATCTATAATAAGGACAAATCCTTTTAGCCTTTTATATTTGAGCCTTTTTGTCTGAGAGATTTGATCCATGGTGTTCTCTAGCCAGACCAGATGTTAGAAAATCCAACCCTTACTGCAGTGTGTGTGTCTTCCTGCCTGTGAAGGTAAAGGCAAGCCTCCCCTCTGCCCATCGATGGAATTGCTTCACATGCGTGACTTCACTCTATCTCCATAGCAACTGTGGCTTGTCAACTGTAATCTGTGCAACAAAAAAATTCAATTCGTCAAAAGAAGGGAAAAAAAGCCTCTGCATATATCTACAGTCAGTAAGTATTGCAATGGCAGAGTTGAAAGATGCCCTAGATTTAAACATCATTATGACCCCGTACATTTTAGCTCGACTTCATCTTCTCTTCCAATCACAATTAGGTAATGGGGACACTTTAAACTCCCTCTAGTTATTAACCAGTTTATCATCGGAAGTCCCACTATGCCATCATAGGCTACTCAGAGGTGTCACGCATCGACATGTTTATTGAGAAGGCAGTGAAATGAAATATATTTTATATATTTAATCAATAATAGAATCTATCTTCTAAATTGTTATATTGAAAAAATATAAAATTGGGGGCACATGCCCCCTCAGTTTCAATAGGCATGACACCTCAGATCATACTTTTGTAATAATTTCTGTAATGATTCTGTCATTTACCCCTGCTAAAGAGTCACCTGATCATCACAACCCAGCCAAAGCACATCAATACATTTAGCAGACACTCCTATCCAAAATTTCTTATCGTAGTGAGTGCATATATTTTCACACATTTTTCATACATTTTTCATACTTTTTTCAATGGTTGTGTGTAACTGTGATGTGATCAATGTGATCAATGTAATGTGACTGTTTTGATGATGTGCACAGTACCTAATTGGTTTAACTAGCTCTGGTCCAGGGCATTAGTGTGTCTTGCTAACGCTGAGCCTTCAATAAAGGTCCACAAACACCCTGGAACAGAGCTAAGTGTATCCTACTTCCCAGTCTATGTCCATGGAATCCAGTAATGTGTGCTGATGTTTAGTAAAAGTGTGTGTGTGCTGAGGCTTGTGAATGTTACTTCATCCACACACGCAGGGGATGGAAAGGTAGGCAAGGAATGAGGAGGCAGATGGTGCAGACAGATTTGTCCTACTCTACTCTGCTCTACTCTGCTCTAGTGTACTTGACTCTACTCTTCTATACTCTACTGTAGTTTACTCTACTCTACTCTACTCTGCTCTGCTCTGCTCTACTCTACTCTACTCTAGTTTACTCTACTCTACTGTAGTTTACTCTACTCTAGTTTACTCTACTCTACTCTACTCTAATTTACTCTACTCTACTGTAGTTTACTCTACTCTAGTTTACTCTACTCTACTCTGCTCTACCCTAGTCTACTCTACTCTACTGTAGTTTACTCTACTCTACTGTAGTTTACTCTACTCTACTCTACTCTAGTTTACTCTACTTTACTGTAGTTTACTCTACTGTAGTTTACAATACTCTAGTTTACTCTACTCTACTCTGCTCTACCCTAGTTTACTCTACTCTACTGTAGTTTACTCTACCCTAGTTTACTCTACTGTAGTTTACTCTACTCTACTGTAGTTTACTCTACTCTGCTCTGCTCTACTCTACTCTAGTTTACTCTACTCTACTCTGCTCTACTCTACTCTAGTTTACTCTACTCTACTCTGCTCTACTCTACTCTATTCTAGTTTACTCTACTCTGCTCTGCTCTACTCTAGTTTACTCTACTCTACTCTACTCTGCTATACTCTAGTTTACTCTATTCAGGCCTTCATATTTTATGCTGCTTCTTAGCCCCAGCAGACCAGAAGAAGATAGAACAGGAGAACTTCTGTAAGAATAACTGGCTAAAGCGGAGTTGTGAATGAACACACTGACAAAGTGACACATTCAAATTGCACATGTATGCATTCATATTATCAATAGACAATGATGCACAAATAGATGGGTAACATCCTCGTAACGTTCAAAGGTTCATCTTTATTGGATGCTGGGCTCCCGAACCAATGTTGCAGTTGCCAACTACTCGTATCTGGAGGGCCACGTATGACTCTCCATCTGGTGCCATCCTGCCATCTGTCCTTTCCTCGTCCCCATTTAACTGAGGCGGGGGGCACAGACACTATCTTCTCACAGCCAGCTAGTCCATTGACTCCACTCCGTAACTAGTATGGTTCTCTCAATAGGCTGAGGTATTTTCGTCTCAGGTGGGTAATTGGAGTGCTTTAGTCTGAATTGATCCAGAAACCAGTTACACTACTGCACCCACGCTCTACTACACCCACAAATCAAACAAATCTAAATGTATTTGTTACATGCGTCCAATACAATGGGTGTGAAATGCTTGCTTTTGAGCCTTCCTCAACAATGCAGTTTTAAAAAAGATAAATAGTAGACAAGTGGAATAAAATACACAACAATGGAACTATATACAGGGATCTGGTATCAGATTAATGTGGAACTATATACAGGGAGTACCAGTACCAGATCAATGTGGAGCTATATACAGGGATCTGGTATCAGATCAATGTGGAGCTATATACAGGGATCTGGTATCAGATCAATGTGGAACTATATACAGGGATCTGGTATCAGATCAATGTGGAGCTATATACAGGGATCTGGTATCAGATCAATGTGGAGCTATATACAGGGATCTGGTATCAGATCAATGTGGAGCTATATACAGGGATCTGGTATCAGATCAATGTGGAGCTATATACAGGGATCTGGTATCAGATCAATGTGGAACTATATACAGGGATCTGGTATCAGATCAATGTGGAGCTATATACAGGGATCTGGTATCAGATCAATGTGGAACTATATACAGGGATCTGGTATCAGATCAATGTGGAACTATATACAGGGATCTGGTATCAGATCAATGTGGAGCTATATACAGGGATCTGGTATCAGATCAATGTGGAACTATATACAGGGATCTGGTATCAGATCAATGTGGAGCTATATACAGGGATCTGGTATCAGATCAATGTGGAGCTATATACAGGGATCTGGTATCAGATCAATGTGGAGCTATATACAGGGATCTGGTATCAGATCCATGTGGAACTATATACAGGGATCTGGTATCAGATCAATGTGGAGCTATATACAGGGATCTGGTATCAGATCAATGTGGAGCTATATACAGGGATCTGGTATCAGATCAATGTGGAACTATATACAGGGATCTGGTATCAGATCAATGTGGAACTATATACAGGGATCTGGTATCAGATCAATGTGGAACTATATACAGGGATCTGGTATCAGATCAATGTGGAACTATATACAGGGATCTGGTATCAGATCAATGTGGAGCTATATACAGGGATCTGGTATCAGATCAATGTGGAGCTATATACAGGGATCTGGTATCAGATCAATGTGGAACTATATACAGGGATCTGGTATCAGATCAATGTGGAGCTATATACAGGGATCTGGTATCAGATCAATGTGGAGCTATATACAGGGATCTGGTATCAGATCAATGTGGAGCTATATACAGGGATCTGGTATCAGATCAATGTGGAACTATATACAGGGATCTGGTATCAGATCAATGTGGAGCTATATACAGGGATCTGATATCAGATCAATGTGGAGCTATATACAGGGATCTGGTATCAGATCCATGTGGAACTATATACAGGGAGTACCAGTACCAGATCAATGTGCAGAGGTATGAGGTATTTGAGGTAGATACTGTATGTAAATGAAGGCAGGGTAAAGTGACTAGAAATCAGGATAGATAATAATAATAAAACGAGTAAGAATAAAGAACAGAGTAGCAGCAGCATATGAGTGTGTGTGTGTGTGTACACTATATATACAAAACTATGTGCACACCCCTTCAAATGACTGAATTTCAGACACACTCATTGCTGACAGGTGTATAAAATCAAGAACACAGCCATGCAATCTCCATAGACAAAACATTGGTAGTAGAATGGCCTTACTGAAGAGCTCAATGACTTTCAACGTGGCACCGTCTTAGGATGCACCTTTCCAACAGTTCGTCAAATTTCTGCTCAGCTCGAGCTGCCCCAGTCAACTGTAAGTGCTCTTATTGTGAAGTGGAAACGTCTAGGAGCAACAACAGCTAAACTGTGAAGTGGTAGGCCACACAAGCTCACAGAACAGGAACGCCGAGTGCTGAAGCGCGTAAAGCGACAAAATCCTCTGCCCTCAGTTGCAACACTCACTACAGCGTTCAAAACTGCTTCTGTAAGAAATGTCAGCAGAAGAACTGTTCGTCGGGAGCTTCATGAAATGGGTCTCCATGGCCAAGCAGCCACACACAAGCCTGTGATTACCATGCGCAATACCAAGTGTCGGCTGGAGTACTGTAAAGCTAGCCGCCATTGGACTCTGGAGCAGTGGTAATACGTTCTCTGGAGTGATGGATCACACTTCACCATCTGGCAGTTAACAGCTTAATCTGTGTTTGGCGGATGCCAGGAGAACGCTACCTGCCTGAATGCATAGTGCCGACTGTAAAGTTTGGTGGAGGAGGAATAACGGTCTGGGGCTGTTTTTCTTGGTTCGAGCCAGGCACCTTAGTTCCAGTGAAGGGCCCTCTACACCATACAATGACATTCTAGGTGATTCTGTGCTTCCAACTTTGTTGCAACAGTTTGGGGAAGTCCCTTTCCTGTTTCAGCATGACAATGCCCCCATGCACAAAGTGAGGTCCATACAGATATGGTTTATCAAGATTGTTGTGGAAGAACTTGAACTGGCCTTCACAAAGCCCTGACCTCAACCCCATTGAACATCTTTGGGATGAATTGAACCCCCGACTGTGAGCCAGGCGTAATCGCTCAACATCAGTGCCCGACCTCACTAATGCTCTTGTGGCTGAATGGAAACAAGTCCCCGCAGCAATATTCCAACATCTAGTGGAAAGCCTTCCCAGAAGAGTGGAAGCTGTCATAGGTTCCAAGATGGCGTAGCAGTCGGACGTGTGTGTTTGTCTCTGTCTTATCCTGTGTCTTATCCCATGTAAATAGCCGGTCTTTTTCATATATATCTTAATCTCACTTTTCTATGAACTAAATATATTTTGCTGCAACCCGCCTCACCCTATTTTTTGTCCTTATAACTGGAACTTCCATCAGGAGCTAGCCAGCTAACTAGCTACTAGTCTTTGTTAGCCACGGCTAGCGGTCTTCACCTTTTTCTCGGTCACCAGCCAGCCTTAACTCGAATAATACCTGCCAGTCTGCACAGCTCGATATCAACCCAGAGCATATTGGACTGCTTCTCTCATCATCGGATTCCTGCCGCTGCGGTTAATTACACCGGATCATCGCAGCTAGCTAGCTGCAAATGAGTGGCTACTGTTAGCTAACGCCTCTGTCCCCAAAGAAGCACCAGCTATCCTTGAGCTAGCCTCGAGCTAGGCCCATATGCCAGCTAATTCTAGGGCTACAATACCTCGTTTGCAAATTGTCCTGGACCCTTTATTGTCGTCAAGGAGCCCCGCCGATCCATCACGACTGGACTCCCGACGTGATCGCCCAATGTGGTCTCAACAGGATATTCTGTTACGATGTCGCCGAAGAACCATCTACTAGCCCCGAGCCCGCTAGCTTTTTGGAACGCTGTGTCCCCTGCTCGCCTAGAGTAGTAGTGACTGACGAACGACACCATGACTCTGCTCTTTTGACCCTATGATCACTCGGCTACACAGCTGATGCCCCCTGGACTGTTTCAATAACACAGTACCTCATTTTGTTTACCTGTCGGCATCAGCCTCAAACTCAGGCCCTGTATGTACCTAACTGACCCGCTCTGCACATTCATCGCCATTTACCCGTTGTTGTCTTAGCTCTCCTGATCAACACCTGTGATTGCTTTATGCCTCTCTCTAATGTCAATATGCCTTGTCTACTGCTGTCTTGGCTAGTTCTAATTGTTTTATTTCACTGTAGAGCCCTCAGTCCCGCTTAACATGCCTTAGATAGCTCTTTTGTCCCACCCCACACGCATGCGGAGACCTCACCTGGCTTAACTGGTGCTTCCAGAGAAGAAACCTCTCTCATCGTCACTCAACGCCTAGGTTTACCTCCACTGTACTCACATCCTACCAAACCATTGTCTGTGCATTATGCCCTTAATCTATTCTACCACACCCAGAAATCGGCTCCTTTTATTATCTGTTCCCAATGCACTAGACGACCAGTTCTTATAGCCTTTAGCCGTACCTTCATCCTACTCCTCCTCTATTCCTCTGGTGATGTAGAGGTTAACCCAGGCTCTTTAGCCCCAACTTATACTCCTATTTCCCAGGCGCTCTTATTTGTTGACTTCTGTAACCGTAAAAGCCTTGGTTTCATGCATGTTAACATCAGAAGCCTCCTCCCTAAATTTATTTTATTCACTGTTTTAGCACACTCCACCAACCCTGATGTCTGAATCCTGGCTTAGGAAGGCCACCAAAAATTCTGAAATTTCCATCCCCAAATACAACATTTTCCACCAACATAGAACTGCCAAAGGGGGGCGGAGTTGCAATCTACTGCAGAGATAGTCTGCAGAGTTCTGTCATGCTACCCAGGTCTGTGCCCAAGCAGTTTGAGCTTCTACTCCAGACTTGACTGCCCTTGACCAGCACAAAAACATCCTGTGGCGCACTGCATTAGCATCGAATAGCTCCTGCGATAAGCAACTTCTCAGGGAAGTTAGGAACTAATATACGCAGGCAGCTAAGAAAGCAAAGGCTAGCTTTTTCAAACTGAAATGTGCATCCTGTAGCACAAACTTCAAAAAGTTCTGGGACAATGTAAAGCCCATGGAGAATAAGAGCACCTCCTCCCAGCTGCCCACTGCACTGAGGCTAGGAAACACTGTCACCACCGATAAATCTACGATAATTGAGAATTTCAATAAGCATTTTTCTATGGCTGGCCATGCTTTCCACCTGGCTACCCCTACCTCGGTCAACAGCTCTGCACCCCCCACAGCAACTTGCCCAAGCCTCCCCACCTCTCCTTCACCCAAATCCAGATAGCTGATGTTCTGAAAGAGCTGCAAAATCTGGACCCCTACAAATCAGCTGGGCTAGACAATCTAGACCCTCTCTAAAATGATCTGCCGCAATTGTTGCGACCACTATTACTAGCCTGTTCAACCTCTCTTTCATATTGTCTGAGATCCCCAAAGATGAAAGCTGCCGCGGTCATCCCCCTCTTCAAAGGGGGAGACACTCTACACCCAAACTGTTACAGACCTATATCTATCCTACCCTGCCTTTCTAAAGTCTTCGAAAGCCAAGTTAACAAACAGATCACCGACCATTTCGAATCCCACCGTATCTTCTCTGCTATGCAATCTGGTTTCCAAGCTGGTCATGGGTGCACCTCAGCCATGCTCAAGGTCCTAAACAATATCATAACCGCCATCGATAAAAGACAACACTGTGCAGCCGTCTTCATCGACCTGGCCATGGGTTTTGACTCTGTCAATCACCACATTCTTATCGGCAGACTCAACAGCCTTGGTTCTCAAATGACTGCCTCGCCTGGTTCACCAACTACTTCTCAGAGTTTAGTGTGTCAAATCGGAGGACTTGTTGTCCGGATGGGGGTGACACAGGGTTCAGTTCTCGGGCCGACTCTTTTCTCTGTATACATCAATTATGTCGCTCTTGCTGCTGGTGATTCTCTGATCCACCTCTACGCAGATGACACCATTCTGTATACTTCTGGCCCTTCTTTAGACATTGTGTTAAATTAACAAACCTCCAGACGAGCTTCAATGCCATACAACACTCCTTCCGTGGCCTCCAACTGCTCTTAAATGCAAGTAAAACTAAATGCATGCTCTTCAACCGATCGCTGCCCGCACCCTTCCGCCCGTCTAGCATCACTACTCTGAACGGTTCTGACTTAGAATATGTGGACAACTACAAATACCTAGGTGTCTGGTTGGACTGTAACTCTCCTTCCAGACTCACATTAAGCATCTCCAATCCAAAATTAAATCTAGAATCGACTTCCTATTTCGCAACAAAGCATCCTTCGCTCATACTGACAAACATACCCTCATAAAACTGACTATCCTACAAATCCTTGACTTCGGCGCTGCCAATTACGAAATAGCCTCCAGCACTCTACTCAGCAAATTGGATGTAGTCTATCACAGTGCCATCCGTTTTGTCACCAAAGCCCCATATACCACCCACCACTGCGACCTGTATGCTCTCGTTGCCTGGCCCTCCCTTCATATTCGTTGCCAAACCCACTGGCTCTAGGTCATCTATAAGTCTTTGCTAGGTAAAGCCCCGACTTATCTCAGCTCATTGGTCACCATAGCAGCACCCACCCGTAGCATGCGCTCTAGCAGATATATTTCGCTGATCATTCCCAAAGCCTCCTTTGGCCGCCTTTCCTTCCAGTTCTCTGCTGCCAGTGGCTGAAACGAACTGCAGTCTGCTGGAGTCTATACAGCTGCAGTCTATATCTCCCTCACTAACTTTAAGCATCAGCTGTCACAGCAGCTTACCGACCATTGCACCTGTACACAGCCCATCTGTAAATAGCCTACCCAACTACCTCATCCCCATATTGTTATACATTTTTTGTTCCTTTGCACCCCAGTATCTCTACTTGCACGTTTATCTTCTGCACATCTATCACTCCAGTGTTAATGGTAAATTGTAATTATTTCACCACTATGGCCTATTTATTGCCTTACCTCCCTAATCTTACTACATTTGCACACACGGTATATAGATTTTTCTATTGTGTTATTGACTCTACGTTTGTTTATCCCATGTGCAACTCTGTGTTGTTTGTGTCGCACTGCTTTGCTTTATCTTGGCCAGGTCGCAATTGTAAATGAGAACTTGTTCTCAACTGGCCTACCTGGTTAAATAAAGGTGTTCTCAACTGGCCTACCTGGTTAAATAAAGGTGTTCTCAACTGGCCTACCTGGTTAAATAAAGGTGTTCTCAACTGGCCTACCTGGTTAAATAAAGGTGTTCTCAACTGGCCTACCTGGTTAAATAAAGGTGTTCTCAACTGGCCTACCTGGTTAAATAAAGGTGTTCTCAACTGGCCTACCTGGTTAAATAAAGGTGTTCTCAACTGGCCTACCTGGTTAAATAAAGGTGTTCTCAACTGGCCTACCTGGTTAAATAAAGGTGTTCTCAACTGGCCTACCTGGTTAAATAAAGGTGTTCTCAACTGGCCTACCTGGTTAAATAAAGGTGTTCTCAACTGGCCTACCTGGTTAAATAAAGGTGTTCTCAACTGGCCTACCTGGTTAAATAAAGGTGTTCTCAACTGGCCTACCTGGTTAAATAAAGGTGTTCTCAACTGGCCTACCTGGTTAAATAAAGGTGAAATCAAAACATTACATTGTACATTATACAAATAAAAAAGAATAGCAGCAAAGGGGGGACCAATGCCCATCATTTTTGACATGAAATGTTCGACGAGCAGGTATCCACATACTTTTGGTCATGTAGTGTATGTGTGTGTGTACAGTATATGTGTGTGTGTGTGTATGTGTGTGTGTGTGTGTTGTGTCGTTTGCGTGTGTGTGTTATGTGTTTGGGTTTTGTGTGAGAGTGTGAGTGTATTGTTTGTGTGAGTGTGTATATAGTGTGTGTGTGTGTTGTGTCGTTTGCGTGTGTGTGTTATGTGTTATGTATTATGTGTTTGGGTTTTGTGTGAGTGTGAGTGTATTGTTTGTGCGTGTGTGTGTGAGTGTGTATATAGTGTGCATACAGTGCCTTCAGAAAGGTTTCACACCCCTGACTTATTCCACATGTTGTTGTGTTACAAGGTGGGATTCAAATAGATTTCATTGTCTTTTTTTGTCAACGATCTACACAAAATACTGTAAATGTAAAAAGGTGAACATTTGTAAAATACCAGTATATCTTAATTAGATCATTATTCCACCCCCTGAGTCAATACATGCTACAATACCCTTTGGCAGTGATTACAGCTGTGAATAATTCTGTGTAAGTCTCTAAGAGCTTTGCACATCTGGATTGTTAAATATTTGCACATTATAATTTCTTATTATTATTCAAGCTCTGTCTCGTTGGTTGTTGATCATTGTTTGACAGCCATTTTCTAGTCTTGACAGATTTTCGAAGCCGATTTAAGTCAAAGATGTTGTCCTGGCACCACACTGCCAAGTCTCTGACCTCCTCCCTGTAGGCTGTCTAATCGCCGTTGGTGATCAGGGCTACCACCGTCGTGTCATCAGCAAACTTGATGATGGTGTTGAAGTCATGCATAGCCACGCAGTCGTGGGTGAACAGGGAGTACAGGGACTAAGTACCCACCCGTGAGGGGCCCGCATGTTGAGGTTCAGTGTGGCAGAGGTGTTGTTGCCTACAAGACTCCACCCATGGTCCCATGAAGGTTTTTGAGTGCCAAAGTGATGTGGGATTGTGGTGGGATGTAGACAGCTTTGATAATTATGGATGAGAACTCTCTTGGTAGGTAAACATGTCTGCAGCTTATAGTGAGATATTCTGTATGGATAAAGCTCTCGTTTTCCTTCACACTGGAAGCAGCGCAACAGTTGGTGTTTATGAAGAGGCACTCCCCTCCCCTTTGGACTTATCTGAGGCTGATGCTGTCCGATCGTACCACTGAGTTCTATGTTCATAGATTGAGCCAGCCAACTTTCTGAAATGCATATAATATTGCAGTTTTTCAAGTCTCTCTGATAGGAGACTCTTGAATGATTTTATTCTCGAGTGACTGAACATTTTCCAATAAAACGGAGGGAAGTGCCGGTGGATTTTCTCTTCGTCACAGTCTCACCAGGATGCCAGCCCATTTATCGCATATACACCTGCAGCGGTTTGGTAGCCCATGAAACAAAGGAATAACGTCCGGTGTGAACAAAGGAACAGCTGTGTTGGACTTGAAGTCAGATTAAAAATAGTCTGGGTAGCCATTTGATTAGATGTTCAGGAGTCTTATGGCTTGGGGGTAGAAGCTGTTTAGAAGCCTCTTGGACCTAGACTTGGTGTTCCGGTACCGCTTGCCATGCGGTAGAAGAGAGAACAGTCTATGCTTAGGGTATCTGGAGTCTTTGACAATTTTAGGGCCGTCCTCTGACACCGCCTGGTATAGAGGTCCTGGATGGCAGGAGGCCCTGGCCGTGCAGTCATGAGTGAACAGGGAGTACAGGAGGGGACTGAGCACGCACCCCTGAGGGTGGGTCTAGGGGTTCAGGGATAATGGTGTTGATGTGAGCCATGACCAGCCTTTTCGTGGCACTTCATGGCTACAGACGTAAGTACTACCGGTCGGTAGACATTTAAACTTTTTGTGCGTATGGAACATTTCTGTGATCTTTTATTTCAGCTCATGAAACATGGAACCAACACTTTACGTGTTTATATTTTGTTCAGTATACTTCTGTACAAAAAAAGAAACAAAAAAAATGTCACTAAATAGCAAGTCAGAACTCTTAAGATGTCGGCCTTCTCCGTCAGTGCCATCTTTTGTACGCTCTACTACACTACTGCACCCACGCTCTAGTACACCCACGCTCTAGTACACCCACGCTCTAGTACACCCACGCTCTATTACACCCACGCTCTAGTACACCCACGCTCTAGTACACCCACGCTCTAGTACACCCACGCTCTATTACACCCACGCTCTACTGCACCCACGCTCTAGTACAAAAAGTGGGTCCTAGCAGTGGCTGCTATACTTTGATGTATCTCCAGCCTAGCAAGCTACTTTGCACATTTCAACTCTCTGAGACTTCAAAAACACTGACTAGGGAGCAGTG
The DNA here is from genome assembly GCF_034236695.1 of Oncorhynchus nerka. Lineage (NCBI taxonomy): Eukaryota > Metazoa > Chordata > Actinopteri > Salmoniformes > Salmonidae > Oncorhynchus > Oncorhynchus nerka. The sequence goes on along the minus strand of NC_088424.1, from coordinate 31,299,508 downwards.
ATTCCTCCAGGGGACAAGAGTGTGTGTCATATCTCTCTTCTTTCCCGAAAGCTAGAAACATCATTTAAACAACATCCCCATCCCCTACAGCGGCTGGTTCCCAAATCCAACAACAGTGTAGTGCACTCACCGTGATGTGAACCCTGGGCATATACTGCAGGGATTATCGTGTTGTATCTAGACTCTGTTTCTAGATGCTGTAGCAACACTTGCATTTCCCAAGCAGGGAGGGCTGCTTGGGGTTTTTGTGGCTCTTTACATAAATCCACCAAATCTCTCCTCAAGTGTGATTACACAGTTGGCATACAGTACAAGGTAAAGCACCAATTTAATTAGGGGACTCAGAGGATGGAAGTACTGGACGAGACAGTACTATAGTAGTACAATATATTTTGTTAAGACTTGATGAAAGATGATATACAGTGCCTTCAGAAAGTATTCATACACCTTGACTTATTCCACATTTTGTTGTGTTACAGCCTGGATAACATTTATTTGTTTTCTCACCCATCCCCACACAATACCCCATAATGACAAAGTGAAAGAAAGTGACATATCTGGCAACAAACCTGGCACCATCCCTATGGTGAAGCATGGTGGTGGCAGGATCGTGCTATGGGGATGTTTTCAGCAAATTAACAGCACAAAATGGATGTGTAATGTAGTTTCTCTCTAATTGTTGAAGAACATGCATGTCAGCTGATACTGTATGGGGCAGGTCTCATCTCCAATGCTCAGTGACTATAGGCGGGTTGGTTGTTTAGCAACAAAACCAACGCTTGCGCAACTATGGGGCAAAAAAGACAGGGTTGGCTTAGATTGTTGACAACATGTAAAGCTATATTTCGTCTCCATTAATACATTTGCACAATACAAATATATTGTTACAGTTGTTGGTTAGCTAGCTAGTGAATTTTAGCCATATTAGCATGGCCATGAAATCAGTCAAAAACACCTCAAAACAAGACATAGTATCAAGAACAAGATGAAATGAGCCACTTACGATTCCCCACATGGCAGTGTCATTCTTGCTAGCAACCTGGCCATCCAGAATCACAACGCGCTGACTTCTGCACTCACATGGTTTTCGTGACGTTGTCAGCTAACCCGTCTACATGAGCCTCCTTATCTAGACTTCTCCTCTAGCAAGGAAACAAGCATGAATTCACTTACTGTACTTGGATAGTTTAATGACTTTAGCATCTTCAAACCCTCTCCCCCCTTTAGAGAGTTGAGCCCTCTTGAATTAGTGAGCAAGTGTGCATAGCCAAGGCGACGACAGGCTCTCCACGTTTCAACTGAGCCATCTTCATTCGCAGGGCAACTTAATTGAGCTTTTTTCCTTCCAATTTCTATTTCATTTTCCTGGGGAATAGAAACACTGACAAGACATTTCACTGAAATATTTAGCGATGCGTGAAACTCAAATGACATTTCTGTAAGATGTAGTATGTGGATGGCATCTGTTTTCAGCGGTGGAATAAGCTCATTTGGTGTAATATGGTCTTAGTTTGTGGCTTGACGGTTTTTGTTAGGGATATTAAAGGCTGTCCTGCTCCTCTTCCGCAGAGCTTAGCCATGCAGCCGGTTTAAAATGCCCTGCAAACTGATGTGATGAAGGGTGTATATAGTCTCTTGGCCTAGAATAGTGAGGCAGAGCGGGGCCTGAAATAGTCTCAGCTAAACTCTCCAAGGTGCCGTCGACCTTGATTTGAAATACCACTATGTGTGTGTGTAAGCAGCAGACAGTCACTTAATACTGACAAACCACCTCCAGGTTATGTAGAGACAGGTTACTCACAGACACAGACAAGTGGAGGGGTTGGGCCAACATAATCAAAACCCGGCGGACAGCGGAGGAAGACAAAATGAGAAAAATGTCAGTGTCAAGGCGATGGTTAGGTGTCTGGGGGACTGGGGGAGGACGATGACAGACAGAGAGAGAGGCCAGACATACCAAAAGAGCCTGTAGATCTGTCCTCCATCGTCCACACCTCACTCACACTCCCTCTCTCCATCTCTTTCCAACTCTCTCCCCCTCCCCCTCCACCTCTCTCTTTCTTTCTTTCTTTCTTTCTTTCTTTCTTTCTTTCTTTCTTTCTTTTTCCTCCCTCCCTCCCTCCCTCCCTCCCCCATCTTCTCATCCATCCATCAACCATGGGGGGCTTATGGGATTGTGGGCGTGCGTTGGACCGAGATGATTCCTCTCAATAGCAGCCTTTCATGCTGTTTGTCAACAGCCAACAGTGCCCATGGGAACAGAGGTGTGCAGTACTCAGAAATCAAGGAGGATCAAGGCACTCTTCATGATATTAAAATGCCTTTATTGCAGTGGCGTGTTGTTCAATAGAACAGATTCTAAAAAGCCGCTGATGTGTTTTGGCGTCATAGCCTTTATCAGGGAGACAGTGATGAAGGATGATGCTCAAATTGTCTCCTCAGACATTTCATATTAATATCCCATAAATATGTATTTTCCCACATACTGTACCCCTCCCTACACACACACATGCATACAGACACGCACGCACACACGCACACACACACACACACACACACACACACACACACACACACACACACACACACACACACACACACACACACACACACACACACACACACACACACCTCTTAAACCTCTCTCTCTCTATCTCCCTCTCTCCCTCCCTCTCTTCCCCTCTCTCCCTCTCTCTTTCTCTCCCTCTCCCTCTCTCCCATCCTCTCTTCCCCTCTCTCTTTCTCTCTCTCTCTCTCTCTCTCTCTCTCTCTCTCTCTCTCTCTCTCTCTCTCTCTCTCTCTCTCTATCTCTATCTCTCCCTCTGCAGGTCAGGACCGCACTGAGACGGGGCTGATTAAGCGTTTCCGTGGTGATGGCGTGCGCTACAAGGCCAAGCTGATCGGGACTGATGAGGTGACAGCGGCACGCGGGGACAAGCTGTGCCAGGACTCCATGATGAAGCTCAAGGTATGTCTGTGTGTGTCTGAGGAGAGGTCGGTGGTATTCAGGTGTAGAAGAAGAAGTGAATTCAGCCATCTCTATTGATGCGTCTTTGCAGGAGCCAGATGAGAGAATATGGATGGTTTTATTATGTCTCTTCAACCATGCTGGAGACATAGTAGCATTACCGTACAGCCAGCAGGCAAAGCCATTTCCTGCTCTGATCTTCTCATATCAGATGTAGTTGCTCCACATGTCCAATAACACAACAGCAGGAGTTTTGTAGATCCATGCTGTGACATTTGAACAGTGACCTGCCTATGACTCCCATATCCAGCAGTCACTGCCAGTTACAGTCAATGTTCTCAGGTCAATACAGGCATTATATTATATAGACAGGCAGAAGAGGGGGACAGAGGGATGGAATAGAGGAGGGTGACGGAGGGATGGAATAGAGGAGGGTGATGGAGGGATGGAATAGAAGAGGGAGATGGAGGGATGGAATAGAGGAGGGAGATGGAGGGATGGAATAGAAGAGGGAGATAGAGGGATGATATAGAGGAGGGCGACGGAGGGATGAAATAGAAGAGGGGGTGGAGGGATGGAATAGAGGAGGGTGATGGAGGGATGGAATAGAGGAGGGTGATAGAGGGATGGAACAGAAGAGGGGGATAGAGGGATGGAATAGAAGAGGGAGATAGAGGGATGATATAGAGGAGGGCGACGGAGGGATGAAATAGAAGAGGGGGTGGAGGGATGGAATAGAAGAGGGAGATAGAGGGATGGAATAGAAGAGGGGGATAGAGGGATGGAATAGAGGAGGGGGATGGAGGGATGGAATAGAGGAGGGTGATGGAGGGATGGAATAGAGGAGGGAGATAGAGGGATGGAACAGAAGGGTTGGATAGAGGGATGGAATAGAAGAGGGAGACAGAGGGATGGAATAGAGGGGGGTGATGGAGGGATGGAATAGAGGAGGGAGATGGAGGGATGGAATAGAGGAGGGAGATAGAGGGATGGAATAGAGGACGGTGATGGAGGGATGGAATAGAGGAGGGTGATGGAGGGATGGAATAGAGGAGGGTGATGGAGGGATGGAATAGAAGAGGGAGATGGAGGGATGGAATAGAAGAGGGAGATGGAGGGATGGAATAGAAGAGAGGGATAGAGGGATGGAATAGAGGGGGCGATGGAGGGATGAAATAGAAGAGGGGGATAGAGGGATGGAATAGAAGAGGAGATAGAGGGATGGAATAGAGGGGGCGATGGAGGGATGAAATAGAAGAGGGGGATAGAGGGATGGAATAGAAGAGGGAGATAGAGGGATGGAATAGAGGGGGCGATGGAGGGATGAAATAGAAAGGGGGATGGAGGGATGGAATAGAAGAGGGAGATGGAGGGATGGAATAGAGGAGGGTGATGAAGGGATGGAATAGAAGAGGGAGATCGAGGGATGGAATAGAAGAGGAGATGGAGGGATGGAATAGAAGAGGGGATGGAGGGATGGAATAGAAGAGGGGATAGAGGGATGGAATAGAAGAGGGGATAGAGGGATGGAATAGAGGGGGCGATGGAGGGATGAAATAGAAGAGGGGGATAGAGGGATGGAATAGAAGAGGGAGATGGAGGGATGGAATAGAAGAGGGGGATAGAGGGATGGAATAGAGGGGGCGATGGAGGGATGAAATAGAAGAGGGGATAGAGGGATGGAATAGAAGAGGGAGATAGAGGGATGGAATAGAGGGGGCGATGGAGGGATGAAATAGAAGAGGGGGATAGAGGGATGGAATAGAAGAGGGAGATAGAGGGATGGAATAGAGGGGGCGATGGAGGGATGAAATAGAAGAGGGGGATGGAGGGATGGAATAGAAGAGGGAGATGGAGGGATGGAATAGACGAGGGTGATGAAGGGATGGAATAGAAGAGGGAGATCGAGGGATGGAATAGAAGAGGGAGATGGAGGGATGGAATAGAAGAGGGGGATGGAGGGATGGAATAGAAGAGGGGATAGAGGGATGGAATAGAAGAGGGGGATAGAGGGATGGAATAGGGGGCGATGGAGGGATGAAATAGAAGAGGGGGATAGAGGGATGGAATAGAAGAGGAGATGGAGGGATGGAATGGAGGGGATAGAGGGATGGAATAGAAGGGGATAGAGGGATGGAATAGAGGGGGCGATGGAGGGATGAAATAGAAGGGGGGATGGAGGGATAGAATAGAAGAGGGAGATGGAGGGATGGAATAGAGGAGGGTGATGGAGGGATGGAATAGAAGAGGGGATAGAGGGATGGAACAGAAGAGAGGGGGATAGAGGGATGGAATAGAAGAGGGAGATAGAGGGATGGAATAGAGGGGGCGATGGAGGGATGAAATAGAAGAGGGGATGGAGGGATGGAATAGGAGAGGGGATAGAGGGATGAAATAGAAGAGGGGGATGGAGGGATGGAATAGAAGAGGGAGGAGGGATGGAACAGAAGAGGGAGATCGAGGGATGGAATAGAAGAGGGAGATGGAGGGATGGAATAGAAGAGGGAGATAGAGGGATGAAAAAGAAGAGGGCGATGGAGGGATGAAATATAGGAGGGTAATGGAGGGATGGAATAGAGGAGGGGGATGGAGGGATGAAATATAGGAGCTGGATGGATGGATGAAATAGAGGAGGGGGTGGAGGTATAGAATAGAGGAGGGCGATGGAGGGATGGAATAGAGGAGGGGAAGGGGTCTCTATTGAGCTGCCTCTATAAGCTTGAGGACTTAATCCACCAAATGGAGAAGTCGATTGTGGATTGACGACAGCCGTAGACACCTCTCTCTCCTCTATTCAGCCGATCGCTCTTTGTTTCCCACTCTGGAGAACAAACAGAGGGTTGATGGTTTCCAAGTTTATGTATTAATTGATGAAGCTCAGATCTGGAGAGGGGGATATAGTGTACTGGTTGTGTATGGGGTCGCTCTCTCAACCCTCTTCAATGTGACTGGGGTTCCAGGGTTGTCAGACGTGTTCAGCATTCACAATGACGTTCTGTCCTCTTTTCTCTTTTCACACAGCTTATTTACATGAAAGACATGTCAGGCTTGCGTTAGTGAGGGAGGGTCGTGCCTCCATTTGAGTCTGAGAAACATGCTGGAAATGTTAATTGTTTTTGTTGAAAGAAAAAGGAGCTGAGATCCATGGGAAAATCTACTTTAAAGGCTCCATGGTTCTTCAGGCAGCAAGACATGACAGAAGTGTCCCGGCGAGGTGAAGGTTAGGCTACGGTCGGTCAGCAGAAAACATTCAGTCAGAGAAACTTCAAGTTGCTACATGAAAGTTTGGCAGCTTGTGTCACAAGGTGCAGGCAGCAGAACCCTACTTAATAAATCAGCCTCTTAAAAGCTCAACAAAGACTCAGTGGTGAAAAAGAGAAACTGTGTTGAGAGAATGAAAGTTCAAAAAGAGCAACATTGAAGAGCCTTCTGTCGTATTGCACCTCATATAACAGCTGTCACCCTCTTCCTCCCCTCTCCTCCTCCTCCCCCGTCATACTTACCTGAGTCGTGAGTCGATGGCACGCTGCTGTCTTTCACGCTGAGAGTATTTCCTTCATCTCCCTGTGTCTCTTCCTCTCCTCCAGGGAATGGCTTCGTCAGCGCGCTCCAAAGGAGAGCACAAGCAGAGAGTCTTCCTCACCATCTCCTTCGGGGGGATCAAGATTTACGACGAGAGATCAGGGGTGAGTGAGTGATGAGGCTCCACAGTGCAGCTGCGCAGACATGTCTAGCCCCAGCTGCTGTGAACCTTATAGGACATCCAGAGGGCAGAGGCTAATACAAGTTTAATCACAGTCATGCAGAAGAAAGGCAGCCATCTTGTGTGCCTACCTGGCATATGGTGCAGTTGACATGACAGGGAATACAACAGAAGCAGTCTAGGCGTGCTGTATGGTGGCTAATGTCTGATGATAAAGACCTGTCTACTGTAATGACAGTGTGTATATGAGGGATGTGACGTTGTCCCCTTCCCCCTCCTCCCCCCTCCTCCCCTCCATGCTATGAGACAATCTGCCTCCCCCTCCATTTCATTCCCTCCCACCCTCCTCTCTCAGGGCCCAGAGGCCTGCTGTTCCATTGCAGGATGATAGAGGGGTTCCTCCTCCCCCAACCCACCATCCTGAGGCTGCTCATCACCGCTATCCACTAGGTTAATTAGCCCACAGTTCCAACTCTAATCATCATCACTGCTAACTGCTAGTCTAACTGCCCCATAGCTCCACCTCAACTGTCATTAAAGGGGGAAAATATCATGAATTACTCTATACAATAAATGTTACTGTATAGACCCGCTCCTCATCGTTTGATATTTGATGATTTTTGTTGGATAGTGGTGCCACCTGTCAATTGCCGCCAACCCTGTCATTTATCAACAACAGCTATATAATAACCCTCATTGCCCCATTGTGTGTGTGTGTGTGTGTGTGTGTGTGTGTGTGTGTGTGTGTCCTATCCCTAACCCTCATCACCGCTAGCGTCTCTGTCATTTTGTTTGTGAATGTAATGCTGCGGGTGTCGTGGGTGTGGAGTCAGACGCAGGAGACAGAGAGTGCAATGCTGTGCGTCTTTAATTGCACCAACGCACCACAGGGTACTCACAATAGTAACGACCCCAAACACAGGGAATGAAAATGTACAACGGAAAAGTCACGACCAGGCACTAACACGTACCTCTACAACAGAGCCGAAGGTTACACTGAAATAATCCCGCACAACAACCAGGCGGGCCGGCTGTCTAATAAAGACAAACTAATCATACCTAAACAGGTGCTACCAATAAACATACAAGGAGGGGGAGGAAAGACAATCAGTGGCAGCTAATAGGCCGGTGATGACGACCGCCGAGCGCCACTCGTGACAGTACCCCCCCCCTGACGCGCGGCTCCCGCAGCGCGCCGACACCGGCCTCGAGGTCGCCCCGGAGGACGAGGTGCAGGGCGATCCGGATGGAGGCGATGGAAATCCCTCAACATGGATGGATCCAAGATGTCCCCCACCGGTACCCAGCACCTCTCCTCCGGGCCGTACCCCTCCCAGTCCACGAGGTACTGCAGGCCCCTCACCCGGCGTCTTGAGTCCAGAATGGCCCGGATCGTGTACGCCGGGGACCCCTCGATGTCCAGAGGGGGAGGGACCTCCAGCACCTCACTGTCCTGCAGGGGACCAGCTACCACCGGCCTGAGGAGAGACACATGAAACGAGGGGTTAATACGATAATAGGAAGGGAGTTGTAATCGATAACACACCTCGTTTATCCTCCTCAGGACTTTAAAGGGCCCTACACACTGCGGACCCAGCTTCCGGCAGGGCAAGCGGAGAGGTAGGTTTCGGGTCGAGAGCCAGACCCTGTCCCCGGTACAAACACGGGGCCTCACTGCGGTGGCGGTCAGCACTCCTCTTCTGCCGTCCACTCGCTTGTTGTAGAGATTCCTGGACGGCCCTCCAGGTCTCCTTGGAGCGCTGTACCCATTCCTCCACCGCAGGAGCCTCGGTCTGGCTCGGATGCCATGGTGCCAGGACCGGCTGGTACCCCAACACACACTGAAAAGGGGACACGTTAGTAGAGGAGTGGCGTAGTGAGTTCTGAGCCATTTCAGCCCAGGGAATGTAGCGTGCCCACTCCCCTGGCCGATCCTGGCAATACGACCGCAGAAACCTACCCACCTCCTGGTTCACTCTCTCCACCTGCCCATTACTCTCGGGGTGATAACCGGAGGTCAGGCTGACAGAGACCCCCAAGCGTTCCATGAACGCTCTCCATACCCGAGGCGTGAATTGGGGGCCCCGATCAGAAACGATGTCCTCCGGCACCCCGTAGTGCCGAAAGACATGGGTGAATAACGCCTCCGCAGTCTGTAGGGCTGTAGGGATACCGGGCAACGGGAGGAGACGGCAGGACTTAGAGAACCGATCCACAATCACAAGAACCGTGGTGTTCCCCTGAGACGGCGGAAGATCGGTCAGGAAATCTATGGACAGATGTGACCATGGCCGCTGTGGAACGGGGAGGGGTTGTAACTTCCCTCTAGGAAGGTGCCTAGGAGCCTTACTCTGAGCGCACACTGAACAGGAGGAGACATAACCCTTAACGTCCTTAGCCAAAGTAGGCCACCAATACCTCCCCTGAAGGCTCCCCACTGTCCTCGTCACCCCAGGGTGACCCGAGGAGGGTAGGACATGAGCCCACCGAATCAGCTTGTCCCGAACACCAAGCGGCACGTACCTTCGCCCCGCTGGACACTGAGGAGGAGCGGGTTCAGCCCGTAACGCCCGCTCGATATCCGAGTCCACCTCCCATACCACTGGTGCTACCAGCTTTGAGGCGGGAAGGATGGGAGCAGGTTCGGTGGACCCATCCTCCGTGTCGTAAAGGCGGGACAGTGCGTCAGCCTTTACGTTCTGGGAGCCCGGTCTATAAGACAAAGTAAACCGGAACCGGGTGAAGAATATGGCCCACCTTGCCTGACGTGGGTTAAGTCTCCTAGCTGCCCGAATATACTCCAGGTTCTGGTGGTCGGTCCAGATGAGAAAGGGTGCTTAGCCCCCTCAAGCCAGTGTCTCCACACCTTCAGAGCTCTAACCACCGCTAGCAACTCCCGGTCCCCACATCATAGTTACGCTCCGCTGGGCTGAGCTTCCTTGAAGAAAGCGCAGGGCGGAGTTTTGGTGGCGTACCCGAGCGCTGCGATAGCCACGGCACCCACCCCAGCCTCGGACGCGTCCACCTCCACTATGAATGCTAGAGAGGGGTCCGGATGCGCCAACACGGGCGCATCAGTGAACAGCGCCTTCAACTTGTTGAACGCTCCGTTCGCCTCTGCTGACCACTGCAACCGCACCGGGCCCCCTTCAGCAGTGAGGTAATGGGAGCCGCTATCTGGCCAAAACCCCGGATAAACCTCCGGTAGTAGTTGGCAAAACCCAAAACCGCTGCACCTCCTTTACCGTGGTTGGAGTCGGCCAATTACGCACGGCCCTAATGGGGTTGCCCTCCATCACTACCCCGAGGTGGAAATGCGATATCCCAGAAAAGAGACGGCTCGTTTAGAGAACACGCATTTCTCAGCCTTGACGTATAGGTCATGCTCCAGCAGTCTACCAAGCACCTTGCGCACCAGAGACACATGCGCGGTGTAAGTGGCCGAGTAGATCAGAATGTCATCGATATAAACAACCACTCCCTGCCCGCACAGGTCCCTGAGAATCTCGTCTACAAAGGATTGAAAACGGCTGGAGCATTTTTTTAACCCATACGGCATGACGAGGTACTCATAGTGGCCTGATGTGGTACTAAATGCGGTTTTCCACTCGTCTCCCTTCCGAATACGCACCAGACTATACGCGCTCCTGAGATCCAGTTTTGTGAAGAACTGCGCTCCGTGGAATGATTCCACCGCCGTAGCGATGAGAGGTAGAGGGTAACTATACCCCCACTGTGATGGCGTTTAGACCTCTATAATCAATACACGGACGCAAACCTCCCTCCTTTTTCCTCACAAAAAAGAAACTCGAGGAGACGGGTGAAATGGAGGGCGAATGTACCCCTGTCCCAGCGACTCCGTGACATATGTCTCCATTGCCAACGTCTCCTCCTGGGACAGCGGGTACACGTGACTCTTGGGAAGCGCAGCGTCTACCTGGAGATCTATCGTACAATCCCTTCCCGGTCGATAAGGTGGTAATTTAGTCGCTTTCACTTTACTGAAAGCGATTGCCAAATCGGCATACTCGGGGGAATGCACACCGTGGAACCCTGGTCTGGACTCTCCACCGACGTAGCACCGATGGAAACTCCCAAACACCTTCCAGAACACTCCTCTGACCACCCCTGGAGAACCCCTGTTTCCACGAAATTTTAGGATTGTGCCGGGCCAGCCAGGAGTCCCCAGCACCACTGGAAACGCAGGCGAATCAATAATAAAAAAAAAACTGATACGCTCCCTATGATTCCCCTGCGTCACCATGTCCAGTGGGACCGTGGTCTCCCTGACCATCCCTGACCCTAATGGCCGGCTATCTAGGGAGTGCACGGGGGGAAAGGAGAATCTATCGGCACCAGCGGAACCCCTAATTTAAGGGCGAGTCCGCGATCCATAAAGTTCCCAGCTGCGCCTGAATCGACTAGCGCCCTATGCTGGGAAGAGGGGAAAAAAGTGAAGAAAAAGGTTAAGACAAACATGTGGCCAACAGGGGTTCTGGGTGAGTTTGATGCAGACTCACCTGGGATGATCGAGAAGCGTTCCGCCTGCCATCTCTACTCCCAGACGGACCCCCCCAGCACCGATCAGACGTGTGTCCTCTCCGACCACAGTTGGTGCAGGGAAGGCCTCCTCCTCCGGTACCCCTCGGCGCAGCCCCTCCCAACTCCATCGGAATGGGAGCGGAGGGGCTGGGTTGTGGAACGCACAGGAACCTCTCTGAACGCCCGCGGGCAGCCAGCAGATTGTCCAGTCGAATGGACATGTCAATCAGCTGATCCAGTGACAGAGTGGTGTCCCGACACGCTAACTCCCGGCGGACGTCCTCTCGGAGACTACACCTGTAGTGGTCCATAAGGGCCCTGTCGTTCCACCCAGATCCGGCTGCCAAGGTCCGGAACTCTAGCGCGTAATCCTGGGCGCTCCTCCTCTCCTGCCTGAGATGAAAAAGTCGTTCTCCCACCGCTCGGCCGTTTAGAGGGTGATCAAACACGGCACGGAAGCGGAGGGAAAACTCTGGGTAGTGCTCCCGCGCTGAGTCTGGGCCATTCCAGACTGCGTTCGCCCACTCCAGAGCACGACCCGTGAGGCAGGAGATGAGGACACTCACCCTCTCCGCTCCTGAGGGAGTGGGTCTAACGGTGGCCAGGTATAGCTCCAGCTGAAGCAGAAACCCCTGGCAACCCGATGCCGCTCCATCATAAGCCCTCGGTAGCGTCAGACGGAGGGTGCTGGAGTCGAGTGATGGGGAGTCCGGAGCCTTGGGTGCCGAAGGTGGAGAGAGGAGACCACTCCTCTCCCATCGGTCCATTCTCTCCATTACTTGATCCATCGCGGATCCGATCCGATGGAGAACGGTGGTGTGGTGGAGAACCCGTTCCTCCATCGATGGGAGAGGGTTGGCTGCTGCTCCTGCTGACTCCATTCAATTTGATTTAGGTGCGGGATTCTGTAATGCTGCGGGTGTCGTGGGTGTGGAGTCAGACGCAGGAGACAGAGAGTGCAATGCTGTGCGTCTTTAATTGCACCAACGCACCACAGGGTACTCACAATAGTAACGACCCCAAACACAGGGAATGAAAATGTACAATGGAAAAGTCACGACCAGGCACTAACACGTACCTCTACAACAGAGCCGAAGGTTACACTGAAATAATCCCGCACAACAACCAGGCGGGCCGGCTGTCTAATAAAGACAAACTAATCATACCTAAACAGGTGCTACCAATAAACATACAAGGAGGGGGAGGAAAGACAATCAGTGGCAGCTAATAGGCCGGTGATGACGACCGCCGAGCGCCACTCGTGACAGTGAATCATTGTTCCCCCAATGCTCTTTCATTTTATAAACGGATTACCCCAACACCACTTCATTTCCCCAACAATCATTATGGTAAAATATGGGGCTTATTCAGCAGGATGCAGCGTTGCAGAACATTCACGTAGAAATGTGTAATGTAGCAATGTACTGTCATCTAGACTATAGAACAGTGTCAGCTCTAGTACGATTAAATGCTCTGTTATCATTACACTCCACTGAAGAAGCCCTAGGTCATTTCTTAGTAGCTCCTCCCTATTGCTCGAAGCTTATCAATGCTATTAGTGGAGCAGCAGGTGGGAGTAGATGAGTGACAGCCTAACTACTGTGTGTGTGTGTGTGTCTCCATGCACATTCCTGAATACACACTACCGGTCAAAAGTTTTAGAACACCTATTCATTCAATGTTTTTTCTTTATTTTGACTATTTTCTACAAATGGACAAATTTCCACCAGTCTAATGTCCATTGCTCGTGTTTCTTGGCCCAAGCAAGTTTCTTCTTATTATTGGTGTCCTTTAGTAGTGGTTTCTTTGCAGCAATTCGACCATGAAGGACTGATTCACGCAGTCTCCTCTGAACAGTTGATGTTGAGATGTGTCTGTTACTTGAACTCTGAAGCATTTATTTGGGCTGCAATTTATGAGGCTGGTAACTAATGAACTTCTCTGCAGCAGAGGTAACTCTGGGTTTTCCATTCCTGTGGTGGTCCTCATGAGAGCCAGTTTCATCATAGCGCTTAATGGTTTTTGCGACTGCACTTAAAGAAACTTTCAAAGTTTTAGACATTTTCCAGATTGACTGACCTTCATGTCTTAAAGTAATGATGGACTGTTGTTTCTCTTTGCTTAATTGAGCTGTTCTTGCCATAATATGGACTTGGTCTTTTACCAAATAGGGCTATCTTCTGTATACCACCCATACCTTGTCACAACACAACTGATTGGCTCAAATGCATTAAGAAGGAAAAAAATCCTCAAATGAACTATTAACAAGGCAAATCTGTTAATTGAAATGCATTCCAGGTGACTACCTGATGCTGGGTGAGGGAATGCCAAGAGTGCAAAGCTGTTATCAAGGCAAAGGTTGGCTACTTTGAAGAATCTCAAATATAAAATATATTTTGATTTGTTTAACACTTTTTTGGATACTACATGATTCCATATGTGTTATTTTATAGTTTTGATGTCTTCACTATTATTCTACAATATAGAAAATATTAAAAATAAAGAAAAACCCTTGAATGAGTAGGTGTTGTAAAACTTTTGACCGGTAGTGTGTGTGTTAGTGTTAGTTGTACTGTTCAGCGCTGCCCTGCGGGTGTACCATGCTCTGTTGACAATGCATATTTTGGCATATTGCACAACACACAACAACAACTTCCCCCCAGGCTAGAAAGATCTTCAAAATAAGTTACAATGGGTTGTGTGTGTGGAGTCTGATCTGCACACACACACACACACACATCCTGATCTGCTGTTATCCATGCAGTAAATGTGCTGTGTCTGCTATTCCAACTGTGAGAGTTGGAAATGAGGAAAGAAAGGGAACAATGGTAAATGTGTCAGTCATCCCTGTCAACAGTAAGACAAAGAGAGAATATTCATTTCCAGCTGCCTTCCTTTCTTCCCTGCTGCGGTGTATCTGGAGCACCGCGTTGCCATAGTATTAGAATTAGCAAAGAGCTGTAGCCTACTTACCCTGAACTCCCAGTTCACTCCCTCATTTTGGAACAAAGAATTATTTCAAGAATGGATGAAATTCATAGAAATGCATTGAGTAGAGCCAAGAGTTCTCTTAGGCAGGTCACATGGGTCTAACTAAACTATAAAATCAGGACCATGGCCCTACAGTATCCAACATGTGTCTCCAAACCCCCTCCATTTAGTTTTGGTTCATTTCCTGCTTCGGATCTGCCACTTCCTTCTGTTTCAAAGGTCTCCTACATTATTTTGTACTCAAAATGTATGTAATTTCCTCTGTGTGTGTTTTCAGGTTCTGCTGCATCACCACTCAGTGCATGAGATCTCCTATATCGCCAAGGATACCCGGGATCACCGGGCCTTTGGCTACGTCTGTGGGAAGGAGGGACACCACAGGTTTGTGGCCATCAAGTCTGGCCAGTCGGTGAGTACAGGACCTGAGTTCCTTACCTACTGTCACGTTCGTAATAAGGACCGGACCAAGGCTCAGTGTGTGTTGAGTTCCACATCTTTTAATAAAGCGAAACTTCCAAACAAAACAATACACCAAAACCAAATGTAACATAAGTGGTGCAACTAGCACAAACACAAAACAATATCCCACAAACACAAAACAATATCCCACAAACACAAAACAATATCCCACAAACACAAAACAATATCCCACAAACACAGGTGGGAAAAATGGCTACCTTTTAATATGATCCTCAATTAGAGGCAACCATTACCAGCTGCCTCTAATTGGTAACCATACAAAACACCAACATAGAAATATAGAAGTAGAACACCCCCTAGTCACGCCCTGACCTACTACACCATAGAGAACAAAGGGCTCTCTATGGTCAGGGCGTGACAGTACCCTCCCAAAGTGCGGACTTTTGGGGAGGGTAGGGGGGTTGACTAGTGTCGGTGGCGGCTCCGGTGCAGGTCGTAGCACCCGCCCAGACCCCAGATCCGGTCATGGAGCTGGGCTGGATGCCGTGCCTGGACTGGGCACAGGCTCAGAGGAAGGCTCCTGCCATGGAGCGGGACTGGACGCCGTGCCTGGACTGGGCACCGGCACAGAAGAAGGCTCCGGACATGGACTGGAAGCTCCGGGCCGATGACCGTCGCCGGAGGTTCCGGACCGTTGACCTTCGCCGGAGGTTCCGGACCGTTGATCTTCGCCGGAGGTTCGGACCGTTGACCTTCGCCGGAGATTCCGGACCGTTGACCATCGCCGGAGGTTCCGGACTGTGGACCGTCGCCGGAAGCTCTGGACTGTGAATGCGCACTGGAGGCCTAGTGCTGGAGCCGGTACAGGTGGCACCGGACTGTTGACACGCACTTCAGGGCGTGTGCGGGGAGCTGGCACAGGACATACCATAACTGGGGAGGCGCACTGGAGGCCAGATGCGTGAAAGACTGGTGTCACGCTCTTCAGCACGCCTGCGCTGCAGCATTCTCATCGCTACCACCTCTCTCCAGTATCTTTCATCGAGCTCCTCCACCGACTCCCAAACAGGCTCTGGCACTCTCCGCTGCTCGACCGCCAGCTCCATGTGCCACCCCCCAAACAAAACTTGGTTTCTGTGGCTGCGGTCCCCAGCGTCGTCACTGTCCTTCCATCTTCCTTGGTGTCTCCTTCCGAGGAAGGGTCTCACATCCTCCCATGATTTCTTCCCAGGTCCAAAACTCCTTTACCTATGTCACACGCTGCTTGGTCCTTGCTTGGTGGGATATTCTGTCACGTTCGTAATAAGGACGGAACCAAGGCGCAGCGTGTGTTGAGTTCCACATCTTTTAATAAAGCGAAACTTCCAAACAAAACAATAAACCAGCAACGAAATGTAACATAAGTGGTGCAACTAGCACAAACACAAAACAATATCCCACAAACACAGGTGGGAAAAATGGCTACCTTTTAATATGATTCTCAATTAGAGGCAACCATTACCAGCTGCCTCTAATTGGGAACCATTCAAAACACCAACATATAAATATGACCTACTACACCATAGAGAACAAAGGGCTCTCTATGGTCAGGGCGTGACAGTACCCTCCCCCAAAAGTGCGGACTTTTGGGGAGGGTAGGGGGGTTGACTAGTGTCGGTGGCGGCTCCGGTGCAGGTCGTAGCACCCGCCCAGACCCCAGATCCGGTCATGGAGCTGGGCTGGATGCCGTGCCTGGACTGGGCACAGGCTCAGAGGAAGGCTCCTGCCATGGAGCGGGACTGGACGCCGTGCCTGGACTGGGCACCGGCACAGAAGAAGGCTCCGGACATGGACTGGAAGCTCCGGGCCGATGACCGTCGCCGGAGGTTCCGGACCGTTGACCTTCGCCGGAGGTTCCGGACCGTTGATCTTCGCCGGAGGTTCCGGACCGTTGACCTTCGCCGGAGATTCCGGACCGTTGACCATCGCCGGAGGTTCCGGACTGTGGACCGTCGCCGGAAGCTCTGGACTGTGAATGCGCACTGGAGGCCTAGTGCTGGAGCCGGTACAGGTGGCACCGGACTGTTGACACGCACTTCAGGGCGTGTGCGGGGAGCTGGCACAGGACATACCATAACTGGGGAGGCGCACTGGAGGCCAGATGCGTGAAAGACTGGTGTCACGCTCTTCAGCACGCCTGCGCTGCAGCATTCTCATCGCTACCACCTCTCTCCAGTATCTTTCATCGAGCTCCTCCACCGACTCCCAAACAGGCTCTGGCACTATCCGCTGCTCGACCGCCAGCTCCATGTGCCACCCCCCAAACAAAACTTGGTTTCTGTGGCTGCGGTCCCCAGCGTCGTCACTGTCCTTCCATCTTCCTTGGTGTCTCCTTCCGAGGAAGGGTCTCACATCCTCCCATGATTTCTTCCCAGGTCCAAAACTCCTTTACCTATGTCACACGCTGCTTGGTCCTTGCTTGGTGGGATATTCTGTCACGTTCGTAATAAGGACGGAACCAAGGCGCAGCGTGTGTTGAGTTCCACATCTTTTAATAAAGCGAAACTTCCAAACAAAACAATACACCAAAACCAAATGTAACATAAGTGGTGCAACTAGCACAAACACAAAACAATATCCCACAAACACAAAACAATATCCCACAAACACAAAACAATATCCCACAAACACAAAACAATATCCCACAAACACAGGTGGGAAAAATGGCTACCTTTTAATATGATCCTCAATTAGAGGCAACCATTACCAGCTGCCTCTAATTGGTAACCATACAAAACACCAACATAGAAATATAGAAGTAGAACACCCCCTAGTCACGCCCTGACCTACTACACCATAGAGAACAAAGGGCTCTCTATGGTCAGGGCGTGACAGTACCCTCCCCCAAAAGTGCGGACTTTTGGGGAGGGTAGGGGGGTTGACTAGTGTCGGTGGCGGCTCCGGTGCAGGTCGTAGCACCCGCCCAGACCCCAGATCCGGTCATGGAGCTGGGCTGGATGCCGTGCCTGGACTGGGCACAGGCTCAGAGGAAGGCTCCTGCCATGGAGCGGGACTGGACGCCGTGCCTGGACTGGGCACCGGCACAGAAGAAGGCTCCGGACATGGACTGGAAGCTCCGGGCCGATGACCGTCGCCGGAGGTTCCGGACCGTTGACCTTCGCCGGAGGTTCCGGACCGTTGATCTTCGCCGGAGGTTCCGGACCGTTGACCTTCGCCGGAGATTCCGGACCGTTGACCATCGCCGGAGGTTCCGGACTGTGGACCGTCGCCGGAAGCTCTGGACTGTGAATGCGCACTGGAGGCCTAGTGCTGGAGCCGGTACAGGTGGCACCGGACTGTTGACACGCACTTCAGGGCGTGTGCGGGGAGCTGGCACAGGACATACCATAACTGGGGAGGCGCACTGGAGGCCAGATGCGTGAAAGACTGGTGTCACGCTCTTCAGCACGCCTGCGCTGCAGCATTCTCATCGCTACCACCTCTCTCCAGTATCTTTCATCGAGCTCCTCCACCGACTCCCAAACAGGCTCTGGCACTCTCCGCTGCTCGACCGCCAGCTCCATGTGCCACCCCCCAAACAAAACTTGGTTTCTGTGGCTGCGGTCCCCAGCGTCGTCACTGTCCTTCCATCTTCCTTGGTGTCTCCTTCCGAGGAAGGGTCTCACATCCTCCCATGATTTCTTCCCAGGTCCAAAACTCCTTTACCTATGTCACACGCTGCTTGGTCCTTGCTTGGTGGGATATTCTGTCACGTTCGTAATAAGGACGGAACCAAGGCGCAGCGTGTGTTGAGTTCCACATCTTTTAATAAAGCGAAACTTCCAAACAAAACAATAAACCAGCAACGAAATGTAACATAAGTGGTGCAACTAGCACAAACACAAAACAATATCCCACAAACACAGGTGGGAAAAATGGCTACCTTTTAATATGATTCTCAATTAGAGGCAACCATTACCAGCTGCCTCTAATTGGGAACCATTCAAAACACCAACATATAAATATGACCTACTACACCATAGAGAACCAACCTACCCTTGTTGTAGTGACTCAACTCAAGTACCAGGAATGAGGTGTACAGTGGTATTAGTTAGGAATAACATTACAGCCCAAGTCAACACATTTAGAATAAAATACTAACAGGGACTGACCATAGAACAATTCTGGCAAATGCCAAAGCCAAAAAGAGTTGACCTGCCAGTCCATCTGCAAATCTGTGGGTCAAAACCACCAGAAATATGCAATAAATATGCAATAAAACTGAATGTTATCAAAAACAAAACAGCTGATTATAAAACATTTAAAAACACTTACAAACAATTAAATATGTACGTATTTACAGAAGCTCTCTGCTTAGGCTGCTAATAGGGTGCCGTGTGACCAGTGTAACAAATGTGATCTTTGCTCTCTCCTGCGTTGTGTAATAAAGGAAAAGCCAGCCAATGGTCCCAAATGATAATGAATACAGTATATAAATAGATAATACATTAGATTTGCAGGGCTCAGTGCTCTTGATGGCTGTAGATAGTGTAACGATTGTCGTTGGTGGAAGAAGGTGAGGACCAAGGTGCAGTGTGCCCTGAACCAGACCCGGCCAAAAACAAAGAAATACAAAAACATAGAAAAAATAATGTAGAATGCCCACCCTAGTCACACCCTGGCCTAACCAAAATAGAGAATAAAAAGCCTCTCTATGGCCAGGGCGTGACAGATAGCTGCAGATAACAACAACTCCGTATTGGCAGGGCACTAATATGATCCGTGTTCAGTCAATATCCAACCTTAAACAACTAAGACGGATAGTCATTTAGACTGCATGAATAAATTATTCTTATGTCACATGTCAGTTGGGAACCAGTTCATAATAGCAATAAGGCTTTGTGGTATAAGTTTGTGGTATATTCTGCTTCACGTTGTTCTCTCACACTCTCTCTCTCTCTCTCTCTCTCTCGCTCTTTCTCTCTCTCTCTGTGTCGCTCTTTCTCCCTCTCTCGCTCTCTCTCTCTCTCACTCCCTCCCTCCCTTTCTCTTTCTCTTTCTCTCTCTACCCCTCCCTTCTCACCCCCCTCTCTCTCTCCCTCCCCTAATCTCTCTCTCTTTCTCTCTCCCTCCCTGCTTCCCTCCCAGGCGGAGCCACTGATCATTGACCTGCGTGACCTCTTCACGCTCATCTACGACATCAAGCAGCGAGAGGAGATGGAGAAGAAGTCCCAGAAGGACAAGCAGTGTGAGCAGGCCGTCTACCAGGTAAACAACACAACTGTTACCATAGCAGTTATGCATCACAATGACACGCCGATTTGAGTGTACCCATGAGTGTAGTCTACCAGGGAAATTGCTGTGGACAATACTGTCAAGGCTTTGTCTGTTCTAGTGATTCTAATTCTGTGACCAGAGAACACTTCCTGTTCTTTCACTGTTCAATAGAGCTCTCTTCAACCTTCAACCACTCCACTGTGAGATTCCACTGTATACACTATAAATGAGGATTATTCATAGAAACAACTGAATGTGAATGCTTTCAGCTTTGGCTGTATATGCAGACTGCAATACAAATGATTTTAGTTTATTTGCTATACTATACATATGTGTTATACTGAAACAGGACAGCCCTGTCAATGTAAAAGGCCTAATGTAATGAATACCTGTGTCTACAATGGAATGACTTATTATGTAGGAAATATTACTGAACTGTACAGTAACTTAGACAAAAGTATATATTCCCCCTGAGCCTAGCAATTCATTGCTGTCCTATCTAATGGACATTCGTATTTGCTGTGTATTTCTAAAGACATACATGCCACTGTGTGAGGTCCTGTTGTCGCTTTGAGAGGACATGCTGTGCTTTTCTATGACATCATATGTGTGGTGGTGTCACCTTGATATTCCTTTCTGGTTCTTCAAAATGAAAAATGACACAATTAGTTTGATATTCAGATTGTTTCTAATGGGTAAATATCTCAGGAATAGTTTTCAAAGCAGTGTAATATATTTATTTTATGTAAAATAAGAGCTAAATAAGAGCTTGTTAATAAATGTTCTCTGCAGTTGACATCAGGATGCGCTAACTATGTTTTTTACCTACTGTCCCCATTTACTGTAATGTTAAACGTATCATATTACTATCAACCATTTACGGTAATGTTAAACGTATCATATTACTATCAACCATTTACTGTAATGTTAAACGTATCATATTACTATCAACCATTTACTGTAATGTTAAACGTATCATATTACTATCAACCATTTACTGTAATGTTAAACGAATCATATTACTATCAACCATTTACTGTAATGTTAAACGAATCATATTACTATCAACCATTTACTGTAATGTTAAACGTATCATATTACTATCAACCATTTACTGTAATGTTAAACGTATCATATTACTATCAACCATTTACTGTAATGTTAAACGATAATCATATTACTATCAACCATTTACTGTAATGTTAAACGTATCATATTACTATCAACCATTTACTGTAATGTTAAACGAATCATATTACTATCAACCATTTACTGTAATGTTAAAAGTATCATATTACTATCAACCATTTACTGTAATGTTAAACGAATCATATTACTATCAACCATTTACTGTAATGTTAAACGTATCATATTACTATCAACCATTTACTGTAATGTTAAACGTATCATATTACTATCAACCATTTACTGTAATGTTAAACGAATCATATTACTATCAACCATTTACTGTAATGTTAAACAAATCATATTACTATCAACCATTTACTGTAATGTTAAACGAGATCATATTACTATCAACCATTTACTGTAATGTTAAACGTATCATATTACTATCAACCATTTACTGTAATGTTAAACGATCATATTACTATCAACCATTTACTGTAATGTTAAACAAATCATATTACTATCAACCATTTACTGTAATGTTAAACGTAATCATATTACTATCAACCATTTACTGTAATGTTGTTCAACCAACTGTAATGTTATCATATTACTATCAACCATTTACTGTAATGTTAAACGTAATCATATTACTATCAACCATTTACTGTAATGTTAAACGAATCATATTACTATCAACCATTTACTGTAATGTTAAACGAATCATATTACTATCAACCATTTACTGTAATGTTAAACGTATCATATTACTATCAACCATTTACTGTAATGTTAAACGTATCATATTACTATCAACCATTTACTGTAATGTTAAACGAATCATATTACTATCAACCATTTACTGTAATGTTAAACGTATCATATTACTATCAACCATGTACTGTAATGTTAAACGTATCATATTACTATCAACCATTTACTGTAATGTTAAATGATATATCACATTACTATCAACCATTTACTGTAATGTTAAATTATGTATCACATTACTATCAATCATTTGCTGTAATGTCCTAATTGACACATACAAAAATAAATAAATAAATACATAAATACAAATATTTGTTTCTTTCTAACATGTTTTGTTTCCTCCCCAAAACGTTTTTTTTTTCTGGGTCTAAGGAGGATAAAATAGATTAAGCGTTTCTCACTTCTGAGTTCCTAATAGGATAGGCCTCTTTTCCCCCAAGCCAATGGCTGATGTCCTTGCATGCTCTTGGTCTGTTGTTCTTGCTCTGTTCTTCTCTCTGTTCTTCTCTCTGTTAATTCTCATTGTTATCCTCTCTGTTATCCTCTTTGTTATTCTCTCTGTTCTTCTCTCTGTTCTTCTCTCTGTTCTTCTCTCTGTTATCCTCTCTGTTATTCTCTCTGTTATTCTCTCTGTTATTTGTTCTCTTTGTTATTCTCCCTGTTATCCTCTCTGTTATTATCTCTGTTCTTTTCTCTGTTATCCTCTCTGTTATCCTCTCTGTTATTCTCTCTGTTATCCTCTCTGTTATCCTCTCTGTTATTCTCTCTGTTATTCTCCCTGTTATCCTCTCTGTTATTATCTCTGTTCTTTTCTCTGTTATTCTCTCTGTTATCCTCTCTGTTATCCTCTCTGTTATTCTCTCTGTTATCTTCTCTGTTATTCTCTCTGTTATTCTCTCTGTTATCCTCTCTGTTATCCTCGCTGTTATCCTCTCTGTTATTCTCTCTGTTATCTTCTCTGTTATTCTCTCTGTTATTCTCTCTGTTATCCTCTCTGTTATCCTCGCTGTTATCCTCTCTGTTATTCTCTCTGTTATCTTCTCTGTTATTCTCTCTGTTATTCTCTCTGTTATCCTCTCTGTTATCCTCGCTGTTATCCTCTCTGTTATTCTCTCTGTTATCTTCTCTGTTATTCTCTCTGTTATTCTCTCTGTTATCCTCTCTGTTATCCTCGCTGTTGTCCTCTCTGTTATCCTCGCTGTTGTCCTCTCTGTTATTCTCTCTGTTATCTTCTCTGTTATTCTCTCTGTTATTCTCTCTGTTATCCTCTCTGTTATCCTCGCTGTTGTCCTCTCTGTTATTCTCTCTGTTATTCTCGGTTATCCTCTCTGTTATTATCTCTGTTATCCTCTCTGTTATTCTCTCTGTTATTCCATTTCTTGTTCTATCTGTTATTCTCTGTTATTCCATTTCTTGTTCTAGCTATTATTCTCTCTGTTATCCTCTCTGTTATTCCATTTCTTGTTCTATCTGTTATTCTCTGTTATTCCATTTATTGTTCTATCTGTTATTCTCTATGTTATTCTCTCTGTTATTCTATTTGCCTCTGTATGTTCTTGCTCTGTTCTTCTCTTTATCCATCTTCTACTTGTTATGTAAAATGTTCCTTCTCTTCAACCATCACACAGACCATTCTGGAGGATGAGGTGGATGATCCAGTTTACCAGGTAGGTCGCCACACAACACCTACACAGCCAATCAGAACTAGCGATGGAACCCCATGTGACATTTACACTCTAGCTTCTACAGACACAATTGTTTTCAGGTGATTCATTCTATAGAATTAAAAAACACTTAACCCTTAATGTAAATATCTGCCGCTGATCTGCTTCAATTAATGATTCATGATACCCAAACCATCTCAGTAATACGTAGTAGACCAACCATCATAGTAGACGGTTTTGTTCAACCATTTGACTCTCCCATTGCCAGTGCAGTGTTGTAAAACCATATATTTTCAGTTGATCTGTGTATATGTACTGATTTTCTTCTAAAGACCTATCTGACCCTGACTGGTTGTTCTCCCCTCTTGCTTTTGGCTGAAACTGGAACATGATACTCTACTCTGTTGCTCACACTGAATACAGACAACACTAACCCTTACTCTGAATGCTTATGTTCAGTGGTTATGCCCCACCCCCTTCAAAACCTTTCTAATGTTTGCCCCTTTTACTACAACTGTATGCCTGAAAAAACATTTCATTTGCAATTATGTAGTAGCATTGGCTGTTTTGTTTTGAATACAAGAGTCCAATGACCATTGGGCAGAACCCTGACTTGAGATCTGGGCGTGTAACCGATTCAGACTTTCGTGTAAATCAACTAAGTTACAAGCGCGGATCTCAAATCAGTATTAGGCCCTCTGTGTCTAGGTGGTAGTGGAGGTGGAGATCAGAACACTTAGACCTCTACAGTACCTGTTACCACTGCCTGACCAATTACTGTACTCTCTCCTCTCCTCTTATCTTCTCTCTCTTTCTTTCTTTCCCTGTTTTTCTCTCAATTTATTTTCTCTCTCTCTGTCCCTCAATCTTTCTCTCAATCTCTTTCTTTCTCTCTCTCTCTCCCCCCATATATCCCGTCATTTTCTATCCCTATTGGCCCCACCCACTTCCTTTGTTGTAGTACATTGTGTTTGAGGCTGGACATGAGCCCCTCCGTGGCCACCAATCAGAGGAGAGCGTTTACCAGGTACAATACCAAGCCCCGCCCCTTACCTTTTGTAGATTAGTCAACCTATAGTGTTACAATAGAATATGTATGTTTGTTAGAGAGCAGAGCAGAGCAGTACACTCTGGATGTTATTATTTTTAAATAGTATACTCACAACGTTCCTAATGTAAATGATGAATAACATCTCAAATCCACAGTTCATTGAAGTGCAGTCAAGGCCAGTTATTTTGTCAGACCAATTCATCAAGGCTTCTCTAGAGTCTATGTGGGATCCCTGCAGACATCCAGAGGTTTGACCTTCCGGTTTAGGTCAAGGGACTAAGAGCAGCTTCTAGGAACCTAGAATGTGATTTAATCTTTCCTCCCTCCTCTCCTCCCTCCTCTCCTCCTTCCACCACTTCCCTTCTCCTCCCTTTACCTCCCTCCTCCTCTCTTCTCCTCCCCCTTCTTCCTCCCACTATCTCCCTCCCCTACTCCTCTGCTCCCTCGATCACCTCCCTCCTCTCTTTAACTCACCCCTCCTCCTTCACCTCCCCCTCCTTCTTCCCTCATCCTCCCTTCTCCCCAAATCCTCCTCCTGCATCTACCTCCCTCCTCCTCTCTTCTCCTCCCCCTCCTTCCTCCCCCCCTCCTCTCCTCCTCCTCTCCCTCACCTTTCTGAAGATGTAAGATGCATAGAGATGAATCACTTGCCATGCCATTTGATTTCTGAATGAAACCAGATCAGTAGACAAGAAGAACTTGCAGCCCAATGCCAAGTTAGCCAGCCGAAAGAGAGAAAGGGAGGCCATATTGTTGAATAGGGTTAATAGATTAATGTGAGGAAAATAAAGAAAAGAGAGGAGAGGACAGGGCAGGACACGATCCTGCGTTGTCAGTGTCCATAGATTTAAACCTCCTGGTTGAACATTGTATACATGGAGAAAACTAGCTGTGTGATCTTAATGCCCAAACAGAGAAGTAGCATGCACAGTCTGACAGTATTGCTTACAATCAATATGGATTTATGTAGAATTGATTTGAGAGCTGTACAGCTGTCGAAATGTATTTGCATAACATTGCTTTTAGACCAGACCACAATATCACCATGTGTAGACCAGAGAGCCATTCTGAAATGAAGACAGAACAGTAGCTTTTAGATCAGACCACAATATCACCATGTGTAGACCAGAGAGCCATTCTGAAATGAAGACAGAACAGTAGCTTTTAGATCAGACCACAATATCACCATGTGTAGACCAGAGAGCCATTCTGAAATGAAGACAGAACAGTAGCTTTGAGACACTCCAGTAGAAAGGAAATAAATGTGTTTTTGTCCGTTCTCAGCCTTGGTAAATGGTGTTGCTCACTGTATTGTTTCATTTTGACTGGACGTCCAACTCAGGTCCCTACCGCTACCAGTCAGCAGAAGGGAGAAGGGATCTATGACGTCCCAAAACGCCATTTTATGACTGTAGGTGTTTTTGATGTTTTGTTCGCCCCCCCCCCCCCCACCCCCACCCCCCCACTGGCAAACCTCTCTGTCTCTCTTAATGGAGAACCTCCCCTCTTCTTTAGTTTCCATTGATGAATCCCTGTCTGTGTGACCACTGTTATACACAGTATACACCCACAAACTGGTCATCGACTGATTATCATCAGCGTGGGTCGAGGTCATGGTTGCCTGCCTGTGCACTAACTAAATGATATAGATTTTCCTGGCCAAGGAATGATATATAGAAATAGAATCTATTGCTTTGGAATGGTCAACCGTTGGGTGTTAGTCAACTCTAGAGGTATGATGATAAAATGATTTTCAGGACCTATGCATAACCTGCCACAACAGAATCCTGATTTGTCCCTCAAGCTTGGATGTTGCATCAGCTACAGACGGAGTCTTTGCTTCAAATCCTCCACATCATTTACAATATGACTAGGAGGACTATTACACACACGGTTTTATTCGTCATTTTCAGTCTCAGTTGAATAGTGGGTTGTTCCCTCTTCCTGGGAGGTGAAAATGAGAGGTTTGCTGGTGGAGTTGTTTGTTTGGTGGAGCTGCATGCAGACAGACAGAGGGGTCTCCTAGGTTACCACCCCACTCATAAAAACACCGTACCTGTATGCAGAGCAAATATATCTTTTTAACAGCAGATTCATTTCTACCACAAAAAATAGACAGGTCATGGATTAACTGTTCGTCTTTACGAGTTTCCAACATATCAGATGCGCTAGTCGTTCTTCTCCAAACCATCATCCAAACATTTATTTAAAGCTGGATTCTTTAATAGGGAGACTTCCATGTCCGTTTGTGATATTACATCAACAAAGAATTCCATCTTTAAGTCCATTGGTCAAGACGTACATGGAAACAGAAGAATGTGTGCTTACTTTTTCTCTTCGCATTCTTCCTGTGCTGATCGTTCAGCAGCACATCAACTATCTATGGTAGCTACACTGTCCCCCTGCTATCTCTCCCCAACACACATCATGCTAGCTGGTGTTGTATCAGTAGCTGCCTCCACATCTCTAAGAGTTACTGCTTGTCTGTTCATTCAGTTGGAGCTCTACTGAGAGCCTAGATGCCCAGCCTGACATGCTCAAGTTCAACTTTATTTGTTGTATGAACACGATTCACAAGTCAACTTGAACTTGAACGTGTGTGTCACTCTGCCTGCCAGTCAGCCGGAGGGGAAGGCCTATAGAACTATAACCACCCTACCTTACAGACACCCTACCTTACAGACACCCTACCTTACAGACACCTGCCTCAGCCCCCTTAAGGTCATGTATAACAACAATATGGTGTAATGTATGTCCTGTATATGATTGGTTTCCTCCACACAATTCAAAGAGGGTATAGACAATGATGTGTTAACCCCCCCCCCCCCTCCCACACACACACACACACACACACTGATTGCTGTCTTCCCCTCATTTTCTCTATTCTTTGTGTGTGTGTGTGTGTGTGTGTGTGTGTGTGTGTGTGTGTGTGTGTGTGTGTGTGTGTGTGTGTGTGTGTGTGTGTGTGTGTGTGTCTTTATTTATGGCATGCAAATCCTGTGTGTGTTCCCATAGTGATACATTGTCTGCTTGTGCATGGCGCCTGCAGTCTGTGACATACTGTACATTTCATGTGTCTAGCTGTAGAACCTCTGTCCGTCTTCCCTACCTCCTCTCTATTGTAATTATACTGTCAGAGCGCTCGGCGTATATGGCCAGGGGGGTGAGACGTAGTAGTAGGAACGGTCACGTCTACAATATGGTTCAGGTGGTTATATTGTCTTGGAGGAGGAACATGGTGGCCGCAAAAAGCACATGTATACAGCCTGCATCCTACCACCTAATGATATCATATTATCTTGTGTTTTAGGGGAATCACAATGGTAATGCATCATGGGACATCAGGGGATGATTTGATTGGTAGAGACGGACAGAGGAATATCTAATCAGCGTTTGTTAGATTGGACTGAATAACCCTTTTACCCTGCCAATTACAGAGCACCATGAGAGATTCATTTTAGATCCATTTTCTGATAATGAAATGAGAGGAAAGAAGAGCGAGATGTTTCTAAGCATCACAGTACAATTCTCTACAGTACACACACACACACACACACACACACACACACACACAGACACAGACACAGACACACACACACACACACACACACACACACACACACACACACACACACACACACACGCACACACACACACGCACACGCACACACACACACACACACACACACAAACACACAGCCACCCTACCCTGTTATAGATCAGTATATATGTGTTATTATGTTAAAGCAGACCTGGCTTTTGTTTTGTTGTGAAATGTCGCAGTTCTCTTTCTCTGACCCTACCCTTTATCCCTGCACAGAACATCAACCACTTTGATCTGTTCGGAGACATGTCCACTCCACCCTCGGTGAGTAACTGACCTTCCCATTCAAAATCATTTTGTATTAAGAATGATTTGTTGTGATTAGAGTAATACAGATGCTTTTCACTACAGGATGGCTCAAGTAAATAAATTACATGACCTCTGTTCTAAGTAAATCAATTACATTACCTCTGTTCTAAGTAAATCAATTACATGACCTCTGTTCTAAGTAAATAAATTACATGACCTCTGTTCTAAGTAAATCAATTACATGACCTCTGTTCTAAGTAAATCAATTACATGACCTCTGTTCTAAGTAAATCAATTACATTACCTCTGTTCTAAGTAAATCAATTACATGACCTCTGTTCTAAGTAAATCAATTACATGACCTCTGTTCTAAGTAAATCAATTACATGACCTTGTTCTAAGTAAATCAATTACATGACCTCTGTTCTAAGTAAATAAATTACATGACCTCTGTTCTAAGTAAATAAATTGCAGGACCTCTGTTCTAAGTAAATAAATTACATGACCTCTGTTCTAAGTAAATAAATTACATGACCTCTGTTCTAAGTAAATCAATTACATGACCTCTGTTCTAAGTAAATCAATTACATGACCTCTGTTCTAAGTAAATAAATGACATGACCTCTATTCTAAGTAAATAAATGACATGACCTCTATTCTAAGTAAATAAATGACATGACCTCTGTTCTAAGTAAATAAATTACATGACCTCTGTTCTAAGTAAATAAATTGCATGACCTCTATTCTAAGTAAATAGTCACAATGATCCCAGTGAAATAATACAGTAGGTGCCTGGTTTAGACGTGTGTGTGTGTGGATGATTTGCCTTCAGATGCCCCCGTCCCCGGCCAACTCTTTGGACCCCAGCAGGAGCCACCACCAGCACCAGCACCAACACCCCCCAGAGATGTTCACCGGCCCCTTCAGCCCCACCTCTGTCCCCTCGGGGTACATGACCATGGGGCCAGTCCAGGCAGCCCAGTGGGCCCAGCAGGGATCCTTCTCTGGCCAGGCCCAGACCCTGGCCTTTGGGGTGCAGGGGCCCCTCCAGGTTACCCAGGTCCTCCCGGGAGGCCAGCCCGTCATCTGGAGCCAGGCCAACATCTTCCCTGCCACCCAGCAGCAGTGGGCCGCCATGGCTGCCTATATGCCCGCCCAGGCCGTGGGCGTGGGGGGTCACCACCTCCCCATGATGGTGCCCATCACCACCGTGTGCCCTGGCCCCCAGGGCCTACACTACGACCTCTCCTCCACCCCCTCCTCGGCCATTACCAGCCCCCAGCACCAGGCGATGGACCCCGCCCTGCTCCAGCAGCTCCAGCAGCAGCACAGCCTCAGTGGGGATTCTGACGCAGGAGAAGGCCCCTCTTCGCTGGGCCTTGTCATGGTGGGCAGCAGGTGTGGAACACCTGGGCCGATGAGTCCCACTTCAATGGGTCTGGGTGCTGTGGGCAGGTGTGAGACGCCTGTTAGCCTTGTCATGATGGCGAGGTGTGAGACACCCGGCCCTGGTCCAGTGAACGTGCCTCCTGACACCCTGGTCTGTAGCCAGCTGTGCCTGGGGTCACCGGCTGTGATGTCACCATTGGCCTTGACCCAGGAAGAGGAAGGCAGCTGTAGTGACCTTGACCTCTCTCGGATGACCTTGAGTCCTGGCACGTCCACCTCACCGTCCACTGACTCAGGTAAGCTCTCCCTACTGCCAGTCTCTGCTACATTCATACTAGACTAGATACAGTGCCTTGCGAAAGTATTCGGCCCCCTTGAACTTTGCGACCTTTTGCCACATTTCAGGCTTCAAACACAAATATATAAAACTGTATTTTTGTGAAGAATCAACAACAAGTGGGACACAATCATGAAGTGGAACGACATTTATTGGATATTTCAAACTTTTTTAACAAATCAAGAACTGAAAAATTGGGCGTGCAAAATTATTCAGCCCCCTTAAGTTAATACTTTGTAGCGCCACCTTTTGCTGCGATTACAGCTGTAAGTCGCTTGGGGTATGTCTCTATCAGTTTTGCACATCGAGAGACTACATTTTTTTCCCATTCCTCCTTGCAAAACAGCTCGAGCTCAGTGAGGTTGGATGGAGAGCATTTGTGAACAGCAGTTTTCAGTTCTTTCCACAGATTCTCGATTGGATTCAGGTCTGGACTTTGACTTGGCCATTCTAACACCTGGATATGTTTATTTTTGAACCATTCCATTGTAGATTTTGCTTTATGTTTTGGATCATTGTCTTGTTGGAAGACAAATCTCCGTCCCAGTCTCAGGTCTTTTGCAGACTCAATCAGGTTTTCTTCTAGAATGGTCCTGTATTTGGCTCCATCCATCTTCCCATCAATTGTAACCATCTTCCCTGTCCCTGCTGAAGAAAAGCAGGCCCAAACCATGATGCTGCCACCACCATGTTTGACAGTGGGGATGGTGTGTTCAGGGTGATGAGCTGTGTTGCTTTTACGCCAAACATAACGTTTTGCATTGTTGCCAAAAAGTTCCATTTTGGTTTCATCTGACCAGAGCACCTTCTTCCACATGTTTGGTGTGTCTCCCAGGTGGCTTGTGGCAAACTTTAAACAACACTTTTTATGGATATCTTTAAGAAATGGCTTTCTTCTTGCCACTCTTCCATAAAGGCCAGATTTGTGCAATATATGACTGATTGTTGTCCTATGGACAGAGTCTCCCACCTCAGCTGTAGATCTCTGCAGTTCATCCAGAGTGATCATGGGCCTCTTGGCTGCATCTCTGATCAGTCTTCTCCTTGTATGAGCTGAAAGTTTAGAGGGACGGCCAGGTCTTGGTAGATTTGCAGTGGTCTGATACTCCTTCCATTTCAATATTATCGCTTGCACAGTGCTCCTTGGGATGTTTAAAGCTTGGGAAATCTTTTTGTATCCAAATCCGGCTTTAAACTTCTTCACAACAGTATCTCGGACCTGCCTGGTGTGTTCCTTGTTCTTCATGATGCTCTCTGCGCTTTTAACGGACCTCTGAGACTATCACAGTGCAGGTGCATTCATACGGAGACTTGATTACACACAGGTGGATTGTATTTATCATCATTAGTCATTTAGGTCAACATTGGATCATTCAGAGATCCTCACTGAACTTCTGGAGAGAGTTTGCTGCACTGAAAGTAAAGGGGCTGAATAATTTTGCACGCCCAATTTTTCAGTTTTTGATATGTTAAAAAAGTTTGAAATATATAATAATAATAATAATAATAAATAATAATAATAAATGTCGTTCAACTTCATGATTGTGTCCCACTTGTTGTTGATTCTTCACAAAAAAATACAGTTTTATATCTTTATGTTTGAAGCCTGATATGTGGCAAAAGGTCGCAAAGTTCAAGAGGGCCGAATTCTTTCGCAAGGCACTGTATATAGTTACAGCACACGTAAGTTACCCAACCCAAACCTTAACCTAACCCTACCCAAATTGATAACATTCAATGCTTTATGTGAAAAAGGTACACCCAACAACCAAAACTCCTATACCTCCCACTCTCTCCCTGCAGCCCCAGCCCCCCAGCCTGGACCGTCCTCAGACTCCGCCTCGTCCCAGACCAGGGACCCCCCCACAGACCACTCTCCCATCCAAACACAGGCCACACCCCCCAGCACCAGGGAGGATGACTCGGTGAGTCTCGAATAAGCTGATCATGATGATATAATGATCTATCAAATAGTTGGTGGATAGTTGTCTTAATGGTTGAAGTTATTGCATTAACTTGTATCTGTGGATTATACTCGTGTGGTATTGACCATGCTCTCTCTCTCTCTCTCTCTCCATCCATCCATCCATCCATCCCTCTCTCTCTCTCTCTCTCTCTCTCTCTCTCTATCTATCTATCTATCTATCTATCTAGGGCTTATGCACCAGGGCTCTGTCTCCCTGTCCATCCGGAGATGCTCCACCTGATTCTCCCCAGGCCCAGATTTGTCCACAGGAAGACAGTTAGAGAACTCTGGGTGGGTCTCCACTCCTCATCCCATCCCTCTCTCTCCACCCCTCTTCTGTTCTATTGTCCAACCTTTTTGTATCCCCTTAAGGCTCCTTAAAACATCTCAGTTTTATTGATTGGTCTAACAACCCTTTACTGCTCAGTTCTCATTCTCTGTGTCTGTCTGGGTTTTTTCCAGAGACACAGATCTCTTCTTTGTCTTTGAGGCTCTCTCTGTGTCTTTGCAGCTGAATGGTTTTCAGCCAATTATTTGGTTTAAGACTTACTTTATTATGGCTCTGTAATACGTTGTAAAATGGAACATTTCTGCATTGATTCTGTACGAGGACGTAAGGAACAATACTGCCACCTGCTGTCTATAGGCTCATAACTGCACATATTTCACACATGAGTATATCTGAAATTCAGTGTGTGTGTGTGCATATGTGTGAGTGTGTGTGCCTTGCTTGTGTGTTTTAATGCTGGTCCCTCCCTTTCCAGGAGAAGGGACCTCTGTGACCGTCAGGAGGATAGAAGAAGATGAGAGGAGAGGAGGACAGCGGACTGAGAGATAGAGGAGAGGAGGACAGCGGACTGAGAGATGGAGGAGAGGAGGACAGCGGACTGAGAGATGGAGGAGAGGAGGACAGCGGACTGAGAGATGGAGGAGAGGAGGACAGCGGACTGAGAGATGGAGGAGAGGAGGACAGCGGACTGAGAGATGGAGGAGAGGAGACTCTGGACTCCTATGTCCCTCCTAATAACTTGATTACGGATCTCTGTTCTGGAGAATGCTGATATTGGCAACCTAAAGCAGCAATATCATAGGATTGGCTTCTTTCCTGAGCTGGACAGCACAACACTCTCCTCACATGCTGTCTTTCCCCCCCAGCCAATCGGAAGCCCTTTCTCCCATGAAGTGACCTATGATCTGTGACCAAACTGTAGCAGTGGGTCATTACCACGACAACTTCCTGCCACAGGTCAGTGGGCGGAGACACCTTATCTATCATGTGGCCTGGGAGGACCAATCAAACTGCATGGTCAGTATGAGGATTCAAATGGGTTCTAAGGATTAAATCATTTTTGGGGTGATTTTGAGGAGGAATGGTGTCCTATGGGGTTATACCCTTCGTTTGGAGAACTGCCACGCGACTCAGAGTACTCACTGTGTAGAAGAGATGGATTTGCTAAATGTTTTCAAACAGCTGACTTGTTCCATTGGCATGAACAGACTATGAATTGTGGATCCAGCGAAACTGCGAGACAACTGATCTCCATAGCTTCATAGCTTCCTTTTCAATGCTTAAAGATAAAAATATAATTTTTATTTTGTAAGCTGCGACTTCTGAGTTGACGCTTCTGAGCATTTTATGGATAACGAAAACAGCTTCGAGGCATCAGTCGAAATAATTCCTGTTTGCCAAACTTCTATTTTGTAAATAAGATTTCCTCAAGACCCCTTACACCGGAATCTCTGTGCCAAAAGATAGGTCTGTCATCTGCCTCTCTGATGCAAGCTACCTGTGGCTCTCTCAACTTTAAAGCAATGCCACATCAGCACCTCTGTCTGTATTGTCTGGATGTTTGCTTTGCTTTCTTGACATTTTATTTTATTTTTTGACTTTCGGTTTCTGTGTTGGGTTTGGTCAGTCCGTCTGTGAATCTGTGTTACATAGCCGTTGAATCAAAGCAACGATGGGGGTACCTGCTACCTACGTATGACGTAACTCACTCTTTTGAAAGTAAAATGGCCATCCTCACACACAAAATAAAAGATCCACAGGCCAATAAAGTCCCTGTCACTTTTACCTAGGGGGGGGGGGGGGGGGCATAACCTTGCTTTTAACTGTTTTAGACTACTGAACAGGTGTACTACCCATCCTTCAATGTTTGCTTTCAATCTCTTTGTTGACCTGCTCAAGTGCTACCAGACCTGGGTTCAAATACTATTTAAACCTTCCAAGTACTTTTGAGCATTTGCTTAAGCCTGCCTCGAGTGCCATGTTGGCGGGGTTTGCACTTTAGGGACTTTTCTATTGATTCCATGGCAACGGGCAAGCTCAATCACACACCGCTAAAGTATTTGAAATGATCTGAAATAGTATTTGAACCCAGGTCTACTACACATGGGTGGTTTCTAGGAATCAAACCAATAAGCTAGTTGTGACGGCCCAGCCAGCAGTAGACTCCAGAGTGCATCACCATGCCTTATTATTATCGGTTGTGTTGCGTTGTCCCGTCGCTGTTATATCGTCATGTCATTGTATTACAGTAACACGGTTGATTCATGCAACTAAAGGTTTGGGGCATCTGGTAGGTCTGTCTGCTCCACGGAGTTACACCTGGCAAAACGTGGTGACTTTAGAAGATTATGAAAGAATAGAGAT
>NC_088424.1:28914816-28927316 GCF_034236695.1 Oncorhynchus nerka | reverse complement strand
GGAGGACCTGAGCCCTAGGACCATGTCCCAGGACTACCTGACATGATGACTCCTTGCTGTCCCCAGTCCACCTGGCCATGCTGCTGCTCCAGTTTCAACTGTTCTGCCTTACTATTATTCGACCATGCTGGTCATTTATGAACATTTGAACATCTTGGCCATGTTCTGTTATAATCTCCACCCGGCACAGCCAGAAGAGGACTGGCCACCCCACATAGCCTGGTTCCTCTCTAGGTTTCTTCCTAGGTTTTGGCCTTTCTAGGGAGTTTTTCCTAGCCACCGTGCTTCTACACCTGCATTGCTTGCGGTTTGGGGTTTTAGGCTGGGTTTCTGTACAGCACTTTGAGATATCAGCTGATGTACGAAGGGCTATATAAATAAATTTGATTTGATTTGATCCAGCCCAGGTCAGCCAACCAGCCTCCCAGTCTGTTCCAGCCCAGGTCAGCCAATCTGTCTGCTCCAGCCCAGGTCAGAATACCAGTCTGCTCCAGCCAGACAGTCACCCACAATTGCAATCCTTATTGATTCAAATGGGAAGATGATTCCCTAGACATCAGTTGTATAAGTTCTGGTGTCCTACAACTGACAGTGCAATGCAGCTACTCAGTCAGACAAGGATTGACATCCCGACAACATCATCATCCACATTGGCACAAATTACCTTCATGCCAAAGGAGAAAATGTATCTGGGGCAGTGAGAAGAGTGGCAGAATGGGCACAGGCTATGTTCCCAACAACCAATATAGTTATGTTCACCCTCCTACCAAGAAAATACTTCAGGAAAGTTGATCGACAAAATAAATCAACAGATCACTGTGGACTGTGCCTCACTGCTCAACGTCAGAACGGCTCACCACCCCACTCTGACATGTACATTATCGTATAAGGTTTTGACATCTTGATCAGGACAGTATCAGAACCTTTACCAAGGACCTAAAAGATGCAACACTTTGCAGGGACCCACACACCCATCACCCCAGCAACAAAGGTCCCCCGCCCCACCTTCTGACACAACAGTACCTCCACCATCTCCAGGAGAAAAGAGGCAGACACAGCTCTACTAGACCCGGCCCATCACAACACAGCTCTACTAGACCCGGCCCATCACAACACAGCTCTACTAGACCCGGCCCATCACAACACAGCTCTACTGGACCTGGCTCATCACAACACAGCTCTGACCACTACTCAAGGGTGCGCCAACTACTGCAACTAATATGCAGACTACTGAGCTAGACAGACCCATTAATTCACACACACACACGGGTTGCAGATTGCACTGTACTTATTTTTGTGCAATCTTATTCCATTCTTATTAACAACTATTCTTAATTTTATTGGCACCGGTATTATAATAATAATTATATGTAATGGTGTGTGTGTGTGTGCGGGCGTGTATGTATGTATGTATATTATTATTATTTTTTATTTTTTTCAATGTACTTTACTCAAACCAGTGAATATCACTTATTATAAATGAGATCATTAACTATCAGCTCTTGGAATATCCAGGGCCTATACTCTTCACATTTTGGTTATAAAACAACAAATCCTGAATTGATTAAAAACATCAAGAAACAGGACATCATAATCCTACTGAAAACATGGTGTCTTGGAGACATAGATACTCAGTGTCTCTCAGGCTATAGAGAAACTTTACTACCATCAATCAAACATAAAAATGATCAACGGGGCCGAGACTCATCATTTGGCATAAGCAGGACTTAGC
Source organism: Oncorhynchus nerka (assembly GCF_034236695.1). Classification (NCBI taxonomy): domain Eukaryota; kingdom Metazoa; phylum Chordata; class Actinopteri; order Salmoniformes; family Salmonidae; genus Oncorhynchus; species Oncorhynchus nerka. The sequence goes on along the minus strand of NC_088424.1, from coordinate 28,925,584 downwards.
ACTGGATGAAATGAAAAAAAAGGTACCAGTCACACTTGACTAAAACGTAACAAAGGTACAATCTATTGTGACAATGATGTATACATATGTGCAGCTTATGCTCCTCCTTCAGATTCATCATATTATGATGATCAGTTTTATGACAATCACCATACAGAAATCATTACATTTCAGGTAGAATGTAAAGTGCTTCCTTGTGGAGATTTCAATGCAAGAACAGGTTCTGAGCCTAACTACACTGATGCGGGAGGTAACCACCACATATTTCGACACCCCTCCTTGTACAGCAGCCCTATTATAAATAATAGAAACAGTCCTGACCAAATACTGAACAAAAATGGGAAGGAGTTAGTGCATCTCTGTCAAGCCTTAGGCCTGTACATGCTTAATGGTAGAATCAGAGGGGACTCTTTAGGTCGGTTTACTTACTGCTCAGCTCTTGGGACAAGTGTAGTCGATTATGCCATCACTGACATTGACCCCTCCTCCATTAGTGCATTCACTGTCAGACCACAGACACCATTGTCAGATCACAGTCAGATCAACGTGTTTCTGAAGAAATTAACCGGCAATATTCATAAAAAAAAACAGCCCAATAAACGTTACAACATAAACCAATCATACAGATGGGCTCCAAACAGTGCAGAGACATTCATTGAAACATTGAACTCAAATGAAATGATGAACTCTATACAGTTTTTCAATAACTCACAGTACCAAAACAATAAAGATGGTGTCAATTCAGCTACCCAAAACATCAACTGCATATTCCAAAAAGCAGCATCGAAAGCAAATTTGAGAAAACCAAAGCAATGGATAAAGTAATCCCTCTCACCCCCCTTAAAAGATTTAGATGCACTACTGTTCCACTGGATGTCATAAGGTGAATGCACCAATTTGTAAGTCGCTCTGGATAAGAGCGTCTGCTAAATGACTTAAATGTAAATGTAATGCAACATCAGAAGCAAAAATCAAAATGTTTCTGACAAATGGTTTGATATTGAATGTAAAACAATTAGAAAACACCTAAGACAAATGTCAAATAAAAAACATAAGCAGCAAAACAACCCAGAGCTATGATATGAATACTTTGAAACAGTATAAACAAACACTGAAATGCAAGAAATTGAATTATACCAACAAGACACTTGATGAAATTGAAAACGCAATTGACCAAAATCAGTTCTGGGACATGTGGAACAATTTAAGCACAACAAAGCCACAAGAATTAGCCATACAAGATGTAGGAATTTGGAAAACTTATTTTGATAATCTATACAAAAACATCCCACAAAAAGACTTACAACAGAACCAATTAGAAATTAAATAAAAATTGAACATCCTTGAATCAGTCATTAAAAACAACCAAAATCCATTAGATTACCCAATAACCCAACAAGAACTAAATGAAAAGCTCAAATCTATTAAATCAAAAAAGGCTTGTGGTGTAGACAACATCAGAAATGAAATGCTGAAAAACAGCACACCTGAGTTGCAAAATGCTGTGCTTAAATTGTTCAACATGGTTTTAACATCTGGCTGCTTCCCTGATGTCTGGAACCAGGGGCTCATCTCACCTATCCACAAAAGTGGAGACAAATCAGACCCCAATAATTACAGGGGAATTTACGTCAACAGTAACTTGGGAAAGATTTTCTGTAGCATTTTGAATTCAAGAATTCAAACCTTTCTTCAAGAAAAAAATGTAATAAGTAAATGTCAAATTGGCTTTCTTCCTAACCATCGCACTACTGACCATATATACACCTTACACACACTAATTAATAAACACGTCCACCAAAAAAAAGAGGGCAAAATCTTTGCTTGCTTTATTGACTTTAAAAAAGCATTTGATTCGATTTGGCACGAAGGGCTATTCTACAAAATGGGCTTGGTGGTAAGGTGTATGACTTAATAAAATGTATGTACACAGAAAACAAGTGTGCAATAAAAATCAAAAAACCAAAGAACATTTATATCAATGAATTAGCAGACATGTTGGACAAATCTCCAGCCCCAGGACTCACACTATTTGACACAGAGGTGAAATACCTGCTATATGCTGATGACTTGGTACTTCTATCACCAACCAAAGAAGGTATTCAACAAAACATTAATATTCTGGAGCAATATTGCCATAATTGGGCCCTGGCAGTAAATTTCCCAAAAACTAAAATCATGATTTTCCACCAAAAAAACGAGATGTCAGAAACACAAATGTAAATTCACCCTGAACAACACCTTAATTGAACACACAAAAAATTACACCTACCTTGGTCTGACCATATCTGCATCGGGAAACTTTAATATGGCAGTGAATGCACTCAAAGAAAAAGCCAGCAGAGCAATGTATGAAATAAAAATGAAATTATTCAAAATCAACATCCCAATTAAAATTTGGACTAAAATATTTGACAGTGTAATCCTACCAATAGCACTTTATGGAAGTGAGGTTTGGGGGCCACTCAATAAACTGGATTTTAAAACGTGGGACAAACATCCAATTGAAGCCCTACATGCAGAATTCTGTCGGAAAATCCTACAAGTCCAGAGAAATACACCAACTAATGCATGTAGGGCAGAATTGGGCCGTTTTCCAGTAATAATGAAGATACAGAAAAGATCATTAAAATTTTGGCTACATCTAAATTCAAGTCCAAATTCGAGTCTGCAATTTAAAGCACTTCAAGCCCAAGAGCTGAGCCCAGAAACGAGCCCTCTCAGTCAGCTGGTGTTGGACCTCACCAACCAAGCTGACACCAGCACTGCTTCAAAATAAAGAATTCCAATAAGCAAAATCATGAACCAATCAAAGGAATCATATTTACAATACTGGAAAAACGAAACAAAATCCCAAAGCCGACTAAATTGCTATCTGACCCTAAACAGAGAATATGAATTGGCTGATTATCTCTACTCTGTCAGAGATACGAAGCAGAGACAGATCCTTACCAAGTACAGGCTGAGTGACCACCGATTGGCAATAGAAACCGGCAGGCATAAAAAGACATGGCTACCCAAAGAGGAGCGTGTATGTGGTCACTGCATGACAGGGGAGGTAGAGACAGATGCACTTTCTCCTTTACTGTGATAAATATTCCTCACAAAGAGATTCATTATTCACAGAAATGACTACATATATTCCAAATTTTTACAAATTGAACCCAGAGGAAAAACTAAGAATACGCATGGGCGAAGGAGCAATGGCTCCTCTTGCAGCCAAATATGTATTTTCCTGCCATAGCCTGAGGGACACTGAATAATAACATCTGCAAAGTAAACAGTAACTTACTTATTATTACTATTATTGTTATGACTATAATTATTAATGTTTATCATTCCAAATATGGGTGGTAATGGTAGTGATAACAGTTTAGTGATGGTAGTAGTAGTCGTAGTAATGATGATTGTAGTTGTAGTACTGATATAAAGAAGCAGATTACCATTATTTAGTTATAAGTTAGTTATAGTTTCATTTTCCATAATTTGATTTTATATTTATTACATTTCTACTATTGACTGTTACCATTTTATTGTTATTATTTTTGTATTTAATTTTGTATTATTATTTACTAACATTTTATATTATTATTTGCTATCATTTATAATTTTGTTACAATGTATATTGTATACATTGTTGCTTTGGCAATATTGACACAATGTTTTTCATGCCAATAAAGCAGCTTGAATTTGAATTTGACAGACCGAGAGAGAGAGAGAGACAGACAGACAGACCGAGAGAGAGAGAGAGAGAGAGAGAGAGAGAGAGAGAGAGACAGAGAGAGAGAGAGAGAGACCGAGAGAGAGAGAGAGAGAGACCGAGAAGAGAGACCGAGAGAGAGAGACCGAGAAGAGAGACCGAGAGAGAGAGACCGAGAGAGAGAGAGAGACCGAGAGAGAGAGAGAGAGAGAGAGACCGAGAGAGACAGACCGACAGAGAGAGACCAACCGACAGAGAGAGAGCGAGACCAACCGACAGAGAGAGAGCGAGAGAGAGACCGACCGACAGAGAGAGAGAGAGACCGACCGACAGAGACAGACCGGCCGAGAGAGACAGACCGGCCGAGAGAGAGTGACAAAGAGAGAGAGACCGAGGGAGAGAGAGACCGAGGGAGAGAGAGACCGACCGACAGAACGAGAGCGAGACCGACCGACAGAGAGAGAGCGAGAGAGACCGACCGACAGAGAGAGAGCGAGACCGACCGACAGAGAGAGAGAGAGCGAGACCGACCGACAGAGAGAGCGAGAGAGAGAGAGACACCGACAGAGAGAGAGACCGAGAGAGGCCGAGAGAGACAGACCGGCCGAGAGAGCGACAGAGAGAGAGACCGAGAGAGAGAGACAGAGAGAGAGAGACCGATAGAGAGAGACCGAGAGAGAGACCGAGAGAGAGAGACCGAGAGAGAGAGAGAGAGACTCACAGACCGGCCGAGAGACTCACAGACCGACCGAGAGACACACTGACATACCGACCGAGAGACACACTGACATACAGACCGGCCGACCGACCGAGAGACAGACAGACCGGCCCGACCGGCCGAGAGACAGACAGACAGACCGGCCCGACCGGCCGAGAGACAGACAGACAGACCGGCCCGACCGGCCGAGAGACAGACAGACCGGCCCGACCGGCCGAGAGACAGACAGACAGACCGGCCCGACCGGCCGAGAGACACACAGACCGACCGAGAGAGACAGACCGACAGAGAGAGAGACCGACAGAGAGACCGACAGAGAGACAGACCGACAGAGAGACAGACCGACAGGCCTCGAGACACAGACAGACAGGCCGAGAGACAGACAGGCCGAGAGACAGACAGGCCGAGAGACAGACAGGCCGAGAGACAGACAGGCCGAGAGACAGACAGGCCGAGAGACAGACAGGCCGAGAGACAGACAGGCCGAGAAACAGACAGGCCGACAGAGAGACAGACCGACAGAGAGAGAGAGAGAGAGACCGAGAGAGAGACTCACAGACCGGCCGAGAGACTCACAGACCGGCCGAGAGACTCACAGACCGACCGAGAGACAGACAGACAGACAGACATACATACCGACCGACCGAGAGACAGGCCGAGAGACAGACAGGCCGAGAGACAGACCGACAGAGAGACAGACCGACAGAGAGACAGACCGACAGAGAGACAGACCGACAGAGAGACAGAGAGACAGACAGACAGACAGACAGACAGACAGACAGACAGACCGAGAGACAGACAGACAGACAGACAGACCGAGAAGAGAGACCGAGAGAGAGAGACCGAGAAGAGAGACCGAGAAGAGAGACCGAGAGAGAGAGAGAGACCGAGAGAGAGAGAGAGACCGAGAGAGAGAGAGAGACCGAGAGAGAGAGAGAGACCGAGAGAGACAGACCGACAGAGAGAGACCAACCGACAGAGAGAGAGCGAGACCAACCGACAGAGAGAGAGCGAGAGAGAGACCGACCGACAGAGAGAGAGAGAGACCGACCGACAGAGACAGACCGGCCGAGAGAGACAGACCGGCCGAGAGAGAGTGACAAAGAGAGAGAGACCGAGGGAGAGAGAGACCGAGGGAGAGAGAGACCGACCGACAGAACGAGAGCGAGACCGACCGACAGAGAGAGAGCGAGAGAGACCGACCGACAGAGAGAGAGCGAGACCGACCGACAGAGAGAGAGAGAGCGAGACCGACCGACAGAGAGAGCGAGAGAGAGAGAGACACCGACAGAGAGAGAGACCGAGAGAGGCCGAGAGAGACAGACCGGCCGAGAGAGCGACAGAGAGAGAGACCGAGAGAGAGAGACAGAGAGAGAGAGACCGATAGAGAGAGACCGAGAGAGAGACCGAGAGAGAGAGACCGAGAGAGAGAGAGAGAGACTCACAGACCGGCCGAGAGACTCACAGACCGACCGAGAGACACACTGACATACCGACCGAGAGACACACTGACATACAGACCGGCCGACCGACCGAGAGACAGACAGACCGGCCCGACCGGCCGAGAGACAGACAGACCGGCCCGACCGGCCGAGAGACAGACAGACAGACCGGCCCGACCGGCCGAGAGACAGACAGACCGGCCCGACCGGCCGAGAGACAGACAGACAGACCGGCCCGACCGGCCGAGAGACACACAGACCGACCGAGAGAGACAGACCGACAGAGAGAGAGACCGACAGAGAGAGAGACCGACAGAGAGACAGACCGACAGAGAGACAGACAGACAGGCCTCGAGACACAGACAGACAGGCCGAGAGACAGACAGGCCGAGAGACAGACAGGCCGAGAGACAGACAGGCCGAGAGACAGACAGGCCGAGAGACAGACAGGCCGAGAAACAGACAGGCCGAGAAACAGACAGGCCGACAGAGAGACAGACCGACAGAGAGAGAGAGAGAGAGACCGAGAGAGAGACTCACAGACCGGCCGAGAGACTCACAGACCGGCCGAGAGACTCACAGACCGACCGAGAGACAGACAGACAGACAGACATACATACCGACCGACCGAGAGACAGGCCGAGAGACAGACAGGCCGAGAGACAGACCGACAGAGAGACAGACCGACAGAGAGACAGACCGACAGAGAGACAGACCGACAGAGAGACAGACCGACAGAGACAGACAGAGAGACAGAGAGACAGACCGACAGACAGACAGACAGACAGACAGACAGACCGAGAGACCGACAGACAGACAGACAGACAGACAGACCGAGAGAACAGACAGACCGACAGACAGACCGACAGACAGACCGACAGACAGACCGACAGACAGACCGACAGACAGACCGACAGACAGACCGACCGAGAGACAGACAGACAGACAGACAGACCGAGAGACAGACCGAGAGACAGACCGAGAGACAGACCGAGAGACAGACCGAGAGACAGACAGACAGACCGAGAGACAGATAGACAGACAGACCGAGAGACAGACAGACAGACCGAGAGACAGACCGAGAGACAGACAGACAGACAGACCGACCGAGAGACAGACAGACAGACCGAGAGACAGGCCGAGAGACAGACAGGCCGAGAGACAGACAGGCCGAGAGACAGACCGACAGAGACAGACCGACAGAGAGACAGACCGACCGACCGACCGAGAGACAGACAGACAGACCGACCGACCGAGAGACAGACAGACCGACCGACCGAGAGACAGACAGACCGACCGACCGACCGAGAGACAGACAGACCGACCGACCGACCGAGAGACAGACCGACCGACCGACCGACCGAGACAGACAGACAGACAGAGAGACAGACCGAGAGACAGACAGACAGACAGACAGACCGACCGAGAGACAGACAGACAGACAGACCGAGAGACAGACAGACAGACAGACCGAGAGACCGACCGAGAGAGACAGACAGACAGACCGACCGAGAGACAGACAGACCGACCGAGAGACAGACAGACAGACAGACCGAGAGACAGACAGACCGAGAGACAGACAGACCGACCGAGAGACAGACAGACCGACCGAGAGGGAGAGAGAGAGAGAGACCGAGAGACAGATCTACAGGCCGAGAGACAGACAGACCGACCGAGAGACAGACAGACCGACAGACAGACCGACCGAGAGACAGACAGACAGACCGAGAGACAGATAGACAGACAGACAGACAGACCGACCGAGAGACAGACAGACCGACCGAGAGAGAGGGAGAGAGAGAGAGACCGAGAGACAGATCTACAGGCCGAGAGACAGACAGACCGACCGAGAGACAGACAGACCGACAGACAGACCGACCGAGAGACAGACCGAGAGACAGACAGACCGAGAGACAGACAGACAGACCGAGAGACTCACAGACCGGCCGAGAGACTCACAGACCGACCGAGAGACAGACAGACAGACATACATACATACCGACCGACCGAGAGACAGGCCGAGAGACAGACAGGCCGAGAGACAGACAGGCCGAGAGACAGACCGACAGAGACAGACCGACAGAGAGACAGACCGACCGACCGACCGAGAGACAGACAGACAGACCGACCGACCGAGAGACAGACAGACCGACCGAGAGACAGACAGACAGACAGACAGACCGACCGAGAGACAGACCGACCGAGAGACAGACAGACCGACCGACCGACCGAGAGACAGACCGACCGACCGAGAGACAGACCGACCGACCGAGAGACAGACAGACAGACAGACAGACAGACCGAGAGACAGACAGACAGACAGACAGACCGAGAGACAGACCGAGAGACAGACAGACCGACAGACAGACCGACCGAGAGACAGACAGACAGACCGACCGACCGAGAGACAGACCGACCGAGAGACAGACAGACCGACCGACCGACCGACCGAGAGACAGACCGACCGACCGAGAGACAGACCGACCGACCGAGAGACAGACAGACAGACAGACAGACAGACAGACCGAGAGACAGACAGACAGACAGACAGACCGAGAGACAGACCGAGAGACAGACAGACCGACAGACAGACCGACCGAGAGACAGACAGACAGACAGACAGACCGAGAGACAGACGAGAGACAGACAGACAGACAGACCGAGAGACAGACCGAGAGACAGACAGACAGACAGACCGACCGAGAGACAGACAGACCGACCGAGAGAGACAGACAGACCGACCGAGAGGGAGAGAGAGAGAGAGACCGAGAGACAGATCTACAGGCCGAGAGACAGACAGACCGACCGAGAGACAGACAGACCGACAGACAGACCGACCGAGAGACAGACAGACCGAGAGACAGACCGAGAGACAGACCGAGAGACAGACAGACCGACCGAGAGACAGACAGACCGACCGAGAGACAGACAGACCGAGAGACAGACAGACAGACCGAGAGACAGACAGACCGACCGAGAGACAGACAGACCGACCGAGAGACAGACAGACCGACCGAGAGACAGACAGACAGACAGACCGACCGAGAGACAGACAGACAGACCGACCGAGAGACAGACAGACCGAGAGACAGACAGACAGACAGACAGACCGAGAGACAGACAGACAGACAGACCGAGAGACAGACCGACAGAGAGAGAGAGAGACTCACAGACCGGCCGAGAGACTCACAGACCGGCCGAGAGACAGACAGACAGACAGACATACATACCGACCGACCGAGAGACAGGCCGAGAGACAGACAGGCCGAGAGACAGACCGACAGAGACAGACCGACAGAGACAGACCGACAGAGACAGACAGAGAGACAGAGAGACAGACCGACAGACAGACAGACAGACAGACAGACAGACACAGACAGACCGAGAGAACAGACAGACCGACAGACAGACCGACAGACCGACAGACAGACCGACCGAGAGACAGACAGACAGACAGACCGAGAGACAGACAGACAGACCGAGAGACAGACCGAGAGACAGACCGAGAGACAGACAGACCGACCGAGAGACAGACAGACAGACCGAGAGACAGATAGACAGACAGACCGAGAGACAGACAGACAGACAGACCGAGAGACAGACCGAGAGACAGACCGAGAGACAGACAGACCGAGAGACAGACCGAGAGACAGACAGACCGAGAGACAGACCGAGAGACAGACAGACAGACAGACAGACAGACCGAGAGACAGACAGACCGACCGAGAGACAGACAGACAGACCGACCGAGAGACAGACAGACAGACCGACCGAGAGACAGACAGACCGACCGAGAGACAGACAGACCGAGAGACAGATAGACAGACAGACCGAGAGATAGACAGACAGACCGAGAGACAGACAGACCGACCGAGAGACAGACAGACCGACCGAGAGGGAGAGAGAGAGAGAGACCGAGAGACAGATCTACAGGCCGAGAGACAGACAGACCGACCGAGAGACAGACAGACCGACAGACAGACCGACCGAGAGACAGACAGACAGACCGAGAGACAGACAGACAGACAGACAGACCGACCGAGAGACAGACAGACCGACCGAGAGAGAGGGAGAGAGAGACCGAGAGACAGATCTACAGGCCGAGAGACAGACAGACCGACCGAGAGACAGACAGACCGACAGACAGACCGACCGAGAGACAGACAGACCGAGAGACAGACAGACAGACCGAGAGACAGACAGACCGACCGAGAGACAGACAGACCGACCGACCGAGAGACAGACAGACAGACAGACAGAGACAGACAGACCGAGAGACAGACAGACAGACAGACAGACCGAGAGACAGACCGAGAGACAGACAGACCGACAGAGAGAGAGACCGACAGAGAGACAGACCGAGAGACAGACAGACCGACAGAGAGAGAGACCGACAGAGAGACAGACCGAGAGACAGACAGACCGAGAGACAGATAGACAGACAGACCGAGAGACAGACAGACAGACCGAGAGACGAGAGACAGACAGACCGACCGAGAGACAGACAGACCGACAGACAGACAGAGAGACCGAGAGACAGACAGACAGAGAGAGAGACAGACAGACCGAGAGACAGACAGACCGACAGACAGACCGAGAGAGAGACAGACAGACAGACCGAGAGAGAGACAGACAGACAGACAGAGAGAGACAGACAGACCGAGAGAGAGAGACAGACCGAGAGACAGACAGGCCGAGAGACAGACAGACCGACCGAGAGACAGACAGACCGACAGACAGACCGACCGAGAGACAGACAGACCGAGAGACAGACAGACAGACCGAGAGACAGACAGACCGACGAGAGACAGACAGACCGAGAGACAGACAGACAGACAGACAGACAGACAGACCGAGAGACAGACAGACAGACAGACAGACAGACCGAGAGACAGACCGAGAGACAGA
>NC_088424.1:28897316-28909816 GCF_034236695.1 Oncorhynchus nerka | reverse complement strand
AGAGAGACAGATAGAGAGAGAGACCGATAGAGAGAGAGAGAGACCGATAGAGAGACCGATAGAGAGAGAGACCGATAGAGAGAGAGAGACAGAGAGAGAGAGACCGATAGAGAGAGAGAGACCGATAGAGAGAGAGAGACAGAGAGAGAGAGACCGATAGAGAGAGAGAGACCGATAGAGAGAGAGAGACCGATAGAGAGAGAGAGACCGATAGCGAGAGAGAGACCGATAGAGAGAGACCGGCCGAGAGAGAGAGGCCGAGAGAGAGAGAGAGAGAGGCCGAGAGAGAGAGACACACAGACCGACCGAGAGACACAGACCGACCGAGAGAGAGACAGACCGACCGAGAGAGACACAGACCGACCGAGAGAGAGAGACACACAGACCGACCGAGAGAGAGAGACACACAGACCGACCGAGAGAGAGAGACACACAGACCGACCGAGAGAGAGAGACACACAGACCGACCGAGAGAGAGAGACACACAGACCGACCGAGAGAGACACAGACCGACCGAGAGAGACACAGACCGACCGAGAGAGAGAGACACACAGACCGACCGAGAGAGAGAGACACACCGACAAACCGACCGACCGAGACAGACCGACCGACCGAGAGACAGACCGACCGACCGGCCGAGAGAGACACACCGACGGACCGAGAGAGACAAACACACACACCGAGAGAGAGAGAGAGAAACCGAGAGAGAGAGAGAGAGAAACCGAGAGAGAGAGAGAGAAACCGAGAGAGAGAGAGAGAAACCGAGAGAGAGAGAGACCGAGAGAGAGACCGAGAGAGAGACCGACCGAGAGAGAGAGAGAGACCGAGAGAGAGAGACAGACCGACCGAGAGAGACAGAGAGAGAGAGACCGAGGACGATAGAGACAGAGAGGCCGAGAGAGAGATACCGAGAGAGAGAGACAGAGAGGCCGAGAGAGAGATACCGAGAGAGAGAGAGAGACCGACCGAGAGACAGACCGGCAGAGACCGAGAGAGAGATACCAAGAGAGAGATACCGAGAGAGAGATACCGAGAGAAAGATACCGAGACAGAGATACCGAGAGAGAGAGAGAGAGACCGACAGACAGACAGGCCGAGAGACAGACAGACCGACCGAGAGACAGACAGACCGACCGAGAGACAGACAGACCGACCGAGAGACAGACAGACAGGCCGAGAGAGAGGGAGAGAGAGAGAGAGAGAGACCGAGAGACCGAGAGACCCGATAGAGAGACCGATAGAGAGAGACCGAGAGAGAGAGACCGAGAGAGAGAGACCGAGAGAGAGAGACCGAGAGAGAGAGGCCGAGAGAGAGAGAGAGAGAGGCCGAGAGAGAGAGAGAGAGAGAGAGAGGCCGAGAGAGAGAGAGAGAGAGAGAGGCAGAGAGAGAGAGAGGCCGAGAGAGAGAGAGGCCGAGAGAGAGAGAGGCCGAGAGAGAGAGAGAGGCCGAGAGACAGACAGACCGACCGAGAGACAGACAGACAGACCGACCGAGAGACAGACAGACAGACAGACCGACCGAGAGACAGACCGACCGAGAGACAGACAGACAGAGACAGACCGACCGAGAGACAGACAGACAGACCGAGAGACAGACACAGACAGACCGACCGAGAGACAGACAGACCGACCGACCGAGAGACAGACCGACCGAGAGACAGACAGACAGACCGACCGAGAGACAGACAGACAGACAGACCGACCGAGAGACAGACAGACAGACAGACAGACAGACCGACCGAGAGACAGACACACAGACCGACCGAGAGAGACACACAGACGGACCGAGAGAGAGAGAGAAACCGAGAGAGAGACAGAGAGACCGAGAGAGAGAGACTGAGAGAGAGACCGACCGAGAGAGAGAGAGACCGACCGAGAGAGAGATACCGAGAGAGAGAGACCGAGAGAGAGAGACCGAGAGAGAGAGACCGAGAGAGAGAGAGAGAGACCGACAGACAGATCGGCCGAGAGACAGACCGGCCGACCGAGAGACAGACAGACCGACCGAGAGACAGACAGACCGGCCGAGAGACAGACAGACCGGCCGAGAGACAGAGGCCGAGAGAGAGAGGCCGAGAGAGACCGAGAGACAGACAGACAGGCCGAGAGACAGACCGACCGGCCGAGAGACAGACCGACCGGCCGAGAGACAGACCGACCGGCCGAGAGACAGACAGGCCGAGAGAGAGAGAACGAGAGAGACCGAGAGACACAGATCTACAGGCCGAGAGACAGAGAGACAGACCGACAGAGACAGACCGACAGAGACAGACAGGCCGAGAGAGACACACAGACCGACCGAGAGACACACAGACCGACCGAGAGACACACAGACCGACCGAGAGACACACAGACCGACCGAGAGACACACAGACCGACCAAGAGACACACAGACAGGCCGAGAGAGAGAGAGAGACCGAGAGACACACAGACCGACCGAGAGACACACAGACCGACCGAGAGAGACACAGACTGACCGAGAGAGAGAGACACAGACCGACCGAGAGAGACACAGACTGACCGAGAGACAGACAGACCGACCGAGAGACAGACAGACCGACCGAGAGACAGACAGACCGACCGAGAGACAGACCGACCGACCGAGAGACAGACCGACCGACCGACCGAGAGACAGACAGACCGACCGAGAGACAGACAGACCGACCGAGAGACAGACAGACAGACGAGAGACAGACAGACAGACCGAGAGACAGACAGACAGACCGACCGAGAGACAGACCGAGAGAGAGACAGACCGACCGAGAGACAGACAGACAGACCGACCGACCGAGAGACAGACAGACAGACAGACCGACCGAGAGACAGACAGACAGACCGACCGAGAGACAGACAGACAGACAGACAGAGAGACAGACAGACAGACAGACAGAGACAGAGAGACAGACCGACCGAGAGACAGACAGACAGACCGACCGAGAGACAGACAGACAGACAGACCGAGAGACAGACCGACCGAGAGACAGACAGACAGACAGACCGACCGAGAGACAGACAGACCGACCGAGAGACAGACAGACCGACCGAGAGACAGACAGACCGACCGAGAGACAGACAGACCGACCGAGAGACAGACAGACCGACCGAGAGACAGACAGACCGACCGAGAGACAGACAGACCGACCGAGAGACAGACAGACCGACCGAGAGACAGACAGACCGACCGAGAGACAGACAGACCGACCGAGAGACCGACCGAGAGACAGACAGACCGACCGAGAGACCGACCGAGAGACAGACAGACAGGCCGAGAGACAGACCGACCGGCCGAGAGACAGACCGACCGGCCGAGAGACAGACCGACCGGCCGAGAGACAGACAGGCCGAGAGACAGACAGGCCGAGAGAGAGAGAACGAGAGAGACCGAGAGACACAGATCTACAGGCCGAGAGACAGAGAGACAGACCGACAGAGACAGACCGACAGAGACAGACAGGCCGAGAGAGACACACAGACCGACCGAGAGACACAGACCGACCGAGAGACACACAGACCGACGAGAGACACACAGACCGACCGAGAGACACACAGACCAAGAGACACAGACAGGCCGAGACAGAAACAGAGAGACCGAGAGACACACAGACCGACCGAGAGACACACAGACAGGCCGAGAGAGAGACAGACTGAGAGAGACAGAGAGACACACAGACCGACCGAGAGACAGACAGACTGACCGAGAGACAGACAGAGAGAGACAGACAGACCGAGAGAGACAGACAGAGACCGAGACAGACAGACAGACCGAGAGACAGACAGACAGACCGAGAGACAGACAGACAGACCGACCGAGAGAGACAGACAGACCGACCGAGAGACAGACAGACAGACAGAGAGACAGACAGACAGACCGAGAGACAGACAGACAGACAGACCGAGAGACAGACAGACAGACCGAGAGACAGACAGACAGACCGACCGAGAGACAGACAGACAGACCGACCGAGAGACAGACAGACAGACAGACCGAGACAGACCGACCGAGAGACAGACCGACCGAGAGACAGACAGACAGACAGACAGACAGACAGACAGACAGACAGACCGACCGAGAGACAGACAGACAGACCTAGAGACAGACAGACAGACCGACCGACCGAGACCGACCGAGAGACCGACCGAGAGACAGACCGAGAGACAGACCGACCGAGAGACAGACAGACCGACCGAGAGACAGACAGACCGACCTAGAGACAGACAGACCGACCGAGAGACCGACCGACCGAGAGACCGACCGACCTAGAGACAGACAGACAGACAGACGACAGACAGACAGACAGACAGACAGACAGACAGACAGACAGACAGACAGACAGACCGACCGAGAGACAGACAGACAGACAGACCGACCGAGACCGACCGAGAGACAGACCGAGAGACAGACCGAGAGACAGACCGACCGACCGAGAGACAGACAGACAGACCGACCGAGAGACAGACAGACAGACCGAGAGACAGACAGACCGACCGACCGAGAGACAGACAGACAGACCGACCGAGACCGACCGAGAGACCGACCGAGAGACAGACCGAGAGACAGACCGAGAGACAGACAGACAGACAGACAGACCGACCGAGAGACAGACAGACCGACCGACCGACCGAGAGACAGACAGACAGACCGACCGAGACCGACCGAGAGACCGACCGAGAGACAGACCGAGAGACAGACCGAGAGACAGACCGACCGACCGAGACAGACAGACAGACAGACCGACCGAGAGACAGATACCGAGAGAGAGATACCGAGAGAGAGATACCGAGAGACCGAGAGAGAGACAGAGAGAGAGAGACCGAGAGAGAGAGACCGACAGACAGATCGACCGAGAGACAGATCGACCGAGAGACAGACCGACCGACCGAGAGACAGACCGACCGACCGAGAGACAGACCGACCGACCGAGAGACAGACCGACCGACCGAGAGACAGACAGACAGACAGACCGAGAGACAGACAGACAGACCGAGAGACAGACAGACAGACCGAGAGACAGACAGACAGACCGAGAGACAGACAGACCGACCGAGAGACAGACAGACCGAGAGACAGACAGACAGACAGACCGAGAGACAGACAGACAGACCGAGAGACAGACAGACAGACCGAGAGACAGACAGACAGACCGAGAGACAGACAGACCGACCGAGAGACAGACAGACCGGCCGGTCTCGGCCGAGAGACAGACAGACCGGCCGAGAGACCGACCGAGAGACAGACAGACCGACCGAGAGACCCACCGAGAGACAGACAGACAGGCCGAGAGACAGACCGACCGGCCGAGAGACAGACCGACCGGCCGAGAGACACACAGACCGACCAAGAGACACACAGACAGGCCGAGAGAGAGAGAGAGAGACCGAGAGACACAGATCTACAGGCCGAGAGACAGAGAGACAGACCGACAGAGACAGACCGACAGAGACAGACAGGCCGAGAGAGACACACAGACCGACCGAGAGACACACAGACCGACCGAGAGACACACAGACCGACCGAGAGACACACAGACCGACCGAGAGACACACAGACCGACCAAGAGACACACAGACAGGCCGAGAGAGAGAGAGAGAGACCGAGAGACACACAGACCGACCGAGAGACACACAGACTGACCGAGAGAGAGAGACACAGACTGACCGAGAGAGAGAGACACAGACTGACCGAGAGACAGACAGACAGACCGACCGAGAGACAGACAGACCGAGAGACAGACAGACCGACCGAGAGACAGACAGACCGACCGAGAGACAGACCGACCGACCGAGAGACAGACAGACCGACCGAGAGACAGACAGACCGACCGAGAGACAGACCGACCGACCGAGAGACAGACCGACCGAGAGACAGACAGACAGACCGAGAGACAGACAGACAGACCGAGAGACAGACAGACAGACCGACCGAGAGACAGACCGAGAGAGAGACAGACCGACCGAGAGACAGACAGACAGACCGACCGAGAGACAGACAGACAGACAGACCGACCGAGAGACAGACAGACAGACCGACCGAGAGACAGACAGACAGACAGAGAGACAGACCGACCGAGAGACAGACAGACAGAACGACCGAGAGACAGACAGACAGACAGACAGACCGAGACAGACAGACAGAGACAGACAGAGAGACTGACCGAGAGACAGAGAGACAGACAGACCGACAGAGACCGACCGAGAGACAGACAGACAGACCGAGAGAGAGACAGACAGACAGACCGACCGAGACAGACAGAGAGACAGACAGACAGACCGACCGAAAGACAGACAGACAGACAGACAGACAGACAGACAGACAGACAGAGACGAGAGACAGACCACCGAGACAGACAGACCGACAGACCGAGAGACAGACAGACAGACCGACCGAGAGACAGACAGACAGACCGAGAGACAGACAGACAGACCGAGAGACAGACAGACAGAGACAGACCGACCGAGAGACAGACAGACAGACCGACCGAGAGAGACAGACAGAGACAGACAGACAGAGACAGACCGACCGAGAGACAGACCGACCGAGAGACAGACAGACAGACAGACAGACAGACCGACCGAGAGACAGAGAGACAGACAGACCGACCGAGAGACAGACAGACAGACCGACCGAGAGACAGACAGACCGACCGACAGAGAGAGAGACCGACCGAGAGACAGATACCGAGAGAGAGATACCGAGAGAGAGATACCGAGAGACCGAGAGAGAGACAGAGAGAGAGAGACCGAGAGAGAGAGACCGACAGACAGATCGACCGAGAGACAGATCGACCGAGAGACAGATCGACCGAGAGACAGACCGACCGAGAGAGACAGACCGACCGACCGAGAGACAGACCGACAGACCGAGAGACAGACAGACAGACAGACCGAGAGACAGACAGACAGACAGACCGAGAGACAGACAGACCGAGAGACAGACAGACAGACCGAGAGAGACAGACAGACAGACAGACAGACAGACAGACAGACAGACCGAGAGACAGACAGACCGAGAGACAGACAGACAGACCGAGAGACAGACAGACAGACCGAGAGACAGACAGACAGACCGAGAGACAGACAGACCGACCGAGAGACAGACAGACCGGCCGGTCTCGGCCGAGAGACAGACAGACCGGCCGAGAGACAGACAGACCGGCCGAGAGACCGACCGAGAGACAGACAGACCGACCGAGAGACCGACCGAGAGACAGACAGACCGGCCGAGAGACAGACAGACCGACCGGCCGAGAGACAGACCGACCGGCCGAGAGACAGACCGACCGGCCGAGAGACAGACCGACCGGCCGAGAGACAGACAGGCCCGAGAGAGAGAGAACGAGAGAGACCGAGAGACACAGATCTACAGGCCGAGAGACAGAGAGACAGACCGACAGAGACAGACCGACAGAGACAGACCGACAGACAGGCCGAGAGAGACACACAGACCGACCGAGAGACACACAGACCGACCGAGAGACACACAGACCGACCGAGAGACACAGACCGACCGAGAGACACACAGACCGACCGAGAGACACACAGACCGAGAGAGACACAGACCGACCGAGAGAGACACAGACCGACCGAGAGAGAGAGACACAGACCGACCGAGAGAGAGAGACACAGACCGACCGAGAGAGAGACACAGACCGACCGAGAGAGACAAACCGACCGACCGAGAGAGACAAACCGACCGAGAGAGACACAGACCGACCGAGAGAGACACAGACCGACCGAGAGAGACAAACCGACCGAGAGAGAGAGACAGAGACAGAGAGAGAGACAGAGAGAGAGAGAGATAGACAGACCGACCGAGAGACAGACAGACCGACCGACCGACCGACCGAGACAGACCGACCGACCGAGAGACAGACCGACCGACCGAGAGACAGACAGACCGACCGAGAGACAGACAGACCGACCGAGAGACAGACAGACCGGCCGAGAGACAGACAGACCGGCCGAGAGACAGACAGACCGGCCGAGAGAGAGACAGACCGGCCGAGAGACAGACAGACAGGCCGAGAGACAGACAGACAGGCCGAGAGAGAGAGAGAGAGACCGAGAGACAGAGATCTACAGGCCGAGAGACAGACAGACAGGCCGAGAGACAGACAGGCCGAGAGACAGACATACCGGCCGAGAGAGAGACAGGCCGAACGACCGAGAGACAGACCGACCGACCGAGAGAGACAGACCGACCGACCGACCGAGACAGACCGACCGAGAGCGAGATACCGAGAGAGAGAGATACCGAGAGAGAGATACCGAGAGAGACCGAGAGAGAGAGAGACCGAGAGAGAGAGAGACCGAGAGAGAGAGAGACCGAGAGAGAGAGAGACCGAGAGAGAGAGAGACCGAGAGAGAGAGAGACCGAGAGAGAGAGAGAGACCGAGAGAGAGAGAGACCGAGACCGAGACCGAGAGAGAGAGAGACCGAGAGAGACCGAGACCGAGAGAGAGACCGAGAGAGAGAGAGAGAGACAGAGAGAGAGACCGAGACCGAGACCGAGAGAGAGACCGAGAGAGAGAGAGACCGAGAGACCGAGAGAGAGCGAGAGAGAGAGAGACCGAGAGAGAGAGAGACCGAGAGAGAGACCGAGACCGAGAGAGAGAGAGAGACCGAGACCGAGAGAGACCGAGACCGAGAGAGAGACCGAGAGAGAGAGAGACCGAGAGACATTTACATTTACATTTAAGTCATTTAGCAGACGCTCTTATCCAGAGCGACTTAGAGAGACCGACCGAGAGAGAGACCGAGACCGATAGAGACCGAGAAAGATAGAGAGATACCGAGAGAGATACCGAGAGAGAGAGAGAGAGACCGACTGAGAGACAGACCAACCGAGAGATACCAAGAGAGAGAGAGAGACCGAGAGAGAGAGACCGAGAGAGAGACCGAGAGAGAGACTGAGACCGATAGAGACAGAGAGGCCGAGAGAGAGAGATACTGAGAGAGAGAGAGAGACGGAGAGAGAGAGAGAGAGAGAGAGAGACCGACCGAGAGACAGACCAACCGAGAGATACCGAGAGAGAGAGAGAGAGACCGAGAGAGAGAGAGACCGAGAGAGAGACCGAGCGAGACACACAGACCGACCGAGAGACACACAGACAGGCCGAGAGAGAGAGAGACCGACAGACCGACCGAGAGAGACAGACACAGACCGACCTGGAGAGACAGACACAGACCGACCGAGAGAGACAGACAGACAGACCGAGACAGACCGACCGAGAGACAGACCGACCGAGAGACAGACAGACAGACAGACAGACCGACCGAGAGACAGACAGACCGACCGACCGAGAGACAGACAGACAGACCGACCGACCGAGAGACAGACAGACCGACCGAGAGACAGACAGACCGACCGAGAGACAGACAGACCGGCCGAGAGACAGACAGACCGGCCGAGAGAGAGACAGACCGGCCGAGAGACAGACAGACCGGCCGAGAGAGAGAGACCGAGAGACAGAGATCTACAGGCCGAGAGACAGACAGACAGGCCGAGAGACAGACAGGCCGAGAGACAGACAGGCCGAGAGACAGACAGGCCGAGAGACAGACAGGCCGAGAGACAGACATACCGGCCGAGAGAGAGACAGGCCGAACGACCGAGAGACAGACCGACCGACCGAGAGAGACAGACCGACCGACCGACCGAGACAGACAGACCCGACCGACCGAGAGAGACACACAGGCCGACCGAGAGAGAGACCGAGAGAGACCGAGAGAGACCGAGAGACAGGCCGACCGAGACAGGCCGACCGAGAGACAGGCCGACCGAGAGACAGGCCGACCGAGAGAGACAGGCCGACCGAGAGACAGGCCGAGAGAGAGAGAGACACACAGACCGACCGAGAGAGACACACAGACCGACCGAGAGAGAGAAACCGAGAGAGAGAGAGACCGAGAGAGAGAGACCGAGAGAGAGAGAGACCGAGACCGAGAGAGAGAGAGACCGAGAGAGACCGAGACCGAGACCGAGAGAGAGAGAGAGAGAGAGAGAGAGAGAGAGACCGAGAGAGAGAGAGAGACCGAGAGAGAGAGAGACCGAGACCGAGAGAGAGAGAGACCGAGAGAGAGAGAGACCGAGACCGAGAGAGAGACCGAGAGAGAGAGAGAGAGACAGAGAGAGAGGCCGAGAGAGAGAGACCGAGACCGAGAGAGTGAGAGACCGAGACCGAGAGAGAGAGACCGAGAGACCGAGAGAGAGAGAGAGAGAGAGAGAGACCGAGAGAGAGAGAGACCGAGAGAGAGAGAGAGAGAGAGAGAGACCGAGAGAGAGAGAGACCGAGAGAGAGACCCGAGAGAGAGAGAGAGACCGAGAGAGACCGAGAGAGAGAGAGAGACCGAGAGAGAGAGAGACCGAGACCGAGAGAGAGACCGAGAGAGAGAGAGACCGAGAGACATTTACATTTACATTTAAGTCATTTAGCAGACGCTCTTATCCAGAGCGACTTAGAGAGACCGACCGAGAGAGAGACCGAGACCGATAGAGACCGAGAAAGATAGAGAGATACCGAGAGAGATACCGAGAGAGAGAGAGAGAGACCGACTGAGAGACAGACCAACCGAGAGATACCAAGAGAGAGAGAGAGACCGAGAGAGAGAGACCGAGAGAGAGACCGAGAGAGAGAGAGAGAGAGACAGAGAGAGAGACAGAGAGACCGAGAGAGAGAGATAGAGAGAGAGAGAGAGAGAGAGAGAGAGAGAGAGAGAGAGACCAGACCGAGAGACAGAGAGAGAGAGATACCGAGAGAGAGAGAGAGAGACCGAGAGAGAGAGAGACCGAGAGAGAGACCGAGCGAGACACACAGACCGACCGAGAGACACACAGACAGGCCGAGAGAGAGAGAGAGAGACCGAGAGACACACAGACCGACCGAGAGAGACAGACACAGACCGACCTGGAGAGACAGACACAGACCGACCGAGAGAGACAGACAGACAGACCGAGACAGACCGACCGAGAGACAGACCGACCGAGAGACAGACAGACAGACAGACCGACCGAGAGACAGACAGACCGACCGACCGAGAGACAGACAGACAGACCGACCGAGAGACAGACAGACCGACCGAGAGACAGACAGACCGAGAGAGAGAGAGAGACAGACAGACCGGCCGAGAGACAGACAGACCGGCCGAGAGAGAGACAGACCGGCCGAGAGACAGACAGACAGGCCGAGAGAGAGAGAGAGAGACCGAGAGACAGAGATCTACAGGCCGAGAGACAGACAGACAGGCCGAGAGACAGACAGGCCGAGAGACAGACAGGCCGAGAGACAGACAGGCCGAGAGACAGACAGGCCGAGAGACAGACAGACAGAGAGAGAGAGACAGACAGGCCGAGAGAGACAGGAACGACCGAGAGACAGACCGACCGACCGAGAGAGACAGACCGACCGACCGACCGAGACAGACAGACCCGACCGACCGAGAGAGACAGACAGGACCGACCGAGAGAGACCAGAGAGACCGAGAGAGACCGACCGAGAGACAGGACCGACGAGAGACAGACCGACCGAGAGACAGACAGACCGAGAGAGACAGGCCGACCGAGAGAGACAGAGGCCGAGAGAGACAGACACAGACCGACCGAGAGAGACAGACAGACCGAGAGAGAGAAGACCGAGAGAGAGAGAGAGAGAGAGAGACCGAGAGAGAGAGAGCCGAGAGAGAGAGAGAGAGAGACCGAGACCGAGACCGAGAGAGAGAGAGAGAGAGAGAGAGAGAGAGAGACCGAGAGACAGAGAGAGAGACCGAGAGAGAGAGAGACCAGAGAGAGAGACCAGAGACCGAGAGAGAGACAGGAGAGAGACAGAGAGAGACAGACAGAGAGGCCGAGAGAGAGAGAGACCAGACCGAGAGAGAGAGACCGAGACCGAGAGAGAGAGACCGAGAGACCGAGAGAGAGAGAGAGAGAGAGAGAGAGACCGAGAGAGAGAGAGACAGACAGAGAGACCAGAGAGAGAGAGAGAGACCGAGAGAGAGAGAGACCGAGAGAGACCGAGAGAGAGAGAGAGACCGAGAGAGAGAGAGACCGAGACCGAGAGAGAGACCGAGAGAGACAGAGGCCGAGAGACATTTACATTTACATTTAAGTCATTTAGCAGACGCTCTTATCCAGAGCGAGAGAGACCGACGAGAGAGAGACCGAGACCGAGAGACCGAGAAAGATAGAGAGATACCGAGAGAGACCAGAGAGAGAGAGAGACCGAGAGAGAGACAGACCAACCGAGAGAGACAGAGAGAGAGAGAGAGAGAGACCGAGAGAGAGAGAGAGAGAGACAGAGAGAGAGAGAGACCGAGAGAGAGAGAGAGACAGAGAGAGAGAGAGAGAGAGAGAGAGAGAGAGAGACCGAGACCGAGAGACAGAGACCGAGAGAGAGAGAGAGAGACAGAGAGAGAGAGAGAGAGAGACCAGACCGAGAGACAGACCAGACCGACCGAGAGACAGACAGACAGAGAGAGAGAGAGAGAGAGACCGAGAGACAGAGAGA
>NC_088424.1:28882316-28892316 GCF_034236695.1 Oncorhynchus nerka | reverse complement strand
ACAGACAGACAGACCGGCCGAGAGACAGACAGACAGACAGACAGACAGACCGGCCGAGAGACAGACAGACAGACCGGCCGAGAGACAGACAGACAGACCGGCCGAGAGACAGACAGACAGACCGACCGAGAGACAGACCGACCGAGAGACAGACCGACCGAGAGACAGACCGAGAGACAGACAGACAGACCGGCCGAGAGACAGACAGACAGACCGGCCGAGAGACAGACCGACAGACAGACCGGCCGAGAGACAGACCGACAGACAGACCGGCCGAGAGACAGACCGACAGACAGACCGGCCGAGAGACAGACAGACAGACAGACCGGCCGAGAGACAGACAGACAGACAGACCGGCCGAGAGACAGACAGACAGACAGACCGGCCGAGAGACAGACAGACAGACCGACCGGCCGAGAGACAGACAGACAGACCGGCCGAGAGACAGACAGACAGACCGGCCGAGAGACAGACAGACAGACCGGCCGAGAGACAGACAGACCGACCGAGAGACAGACAGACCGACCGAGAGACAGACAGACCGACGAGAGAGACAGACCGACCGAGAGAGACACAGACCGACCGAGAGAGACAAAGACCGACCGAGAGAGACACAGACCGACCGAGAGAGACACAGACCGACCGAGAGAGACACAGACCGACCGACCGAGAGACAGACCGACAGACCGAGAGACAGACCGACAGACAGACAGACCGACCGAGAGACAGACCGAGAGACCGACCGAGAGACAGACAGACAGACAGACAGACAGACCGACCGAGAGACAGACGGACCGAGAGACAGACAGACAGGCAGACAGAGAGACAGACAGACAGACAGACCGACCGAGAGACAGACGGACCGAGAGACAGACAGACGGACCGAGAGACAGACAGACAGACAGACCGACCGAGAGACAGACAGACAGACAGAGACCGACCGAGAGACAGACAGACAGACAGACCGACCAAGAGACAGACAGACAGACAGACCGACCGAGACAGACAGACCGACCGAGAGACAGACAGACAGACCGAGAGAGACCAAGAGAGAGAGAGAGACCGAGAGAGAGAGAGCGAGAGAGAGAGAGAGAGAGACCGATAGAGACAGAGAGGCCGAGAGAGAGAGACAGACCGAGAGAGAGAGAGAGAGAGAGAGAGAGAGAGAGAGAGAGAGAGACCGAGAGAGACAGACAGACCGAGACCGAGAGAGAGACAGACCGACCGAGAGAGACCAACCGAGAGAGAGAGAGAGACCGAGAGAGAGAGAGAGACCGAGAGAGAGAGACCGATAGGCAGAGAGAGAGACCGACAGACAGATCGACCGAGAGACAGACAGGCAGACAGACCGAGAGACAGACCGACCGAGAGACAGACAGACCGACAGACCGACCGAGAGACAGACAGACCGACCGAGAGACAGACAGACCGACCGAGAGAGAGAGAGAGAGACCGAGAGACACAGATCTACAGGCCGAGAGACAGACAGACCGGCCGAGAGACAGACCGGCCGAGAGACAGAGAGAGAGAGACCGAGAGACACAGATCTACAGGCCGAGAGACAGACAGACCGGCCGAGAGACAGACAGGCCGAGAGAGAGAGAGAGAGAGAGAGAGAGACCGAGAGACACAGATCTACAGGCCGAGAGACAGACAGACAGGCCGAGAGACAGGGAGAGAGAGAGAGAGACCGAGAGACAGATCTACAGGCCGAGAGACAGACAGACCGGCAGAGAGACCGACCGAGAGACCAGCCGAGAGACCGGCCGAGAGACCGGCCGAGAGACCGGCCGAGAGACAGACCGAGAGACCGGCCGAGAGACCGGCCGAGAGACAGACAGACCGGCCGAGAGACAGACAGACAGACAGACCGACCGAGAGAGACACACAGACGGACCGAGAGAGAGAGAGAAACCGAGAGAGAGAGACAGAGAGACCGAGAGAGAGAGAGACAGAGAGACCGAGAGAGAGAGAGAGAGAGAGAGAGAGAGAGAGACCGAGGACGATAGAGACAGAGAGGCCGAGAGAGAGAGATACCGAGAGAGAGAGAGAGAGAGAGAGAGAGAGACCGAGAGAGAGACCGACCGAGAGAGAGAGAGACCGACCGAGAGACACCGAGAGAGAGATACCGAGAGAGAGATACCGAGAGAGAGATACCGAGAGAGAGATACCGAGAGACCGACAGACAGATCGACCGACAGACAGATCGACCGAGAGACAGATCGACCGAGAGACAGACCGGCCGAGAGACAGACCGGCCGACCGAGAGACAGAAAGACCGACCGAGAGACAGAAAGACCGACCGAGAGACAGACAGACCGACCGACCGACCGAGAGACAGACAGACCGACCGAGAGACAGACCGACCGGCCGAGAGACAGACAGGCCGAGAGAGAGAGAACGAGAGAGACCGAGAGACACAGATCTACAGGCCGAGAGACAGAGAGACAGACCGACAGAGACAGACCGACAGAGACAGACCGACAGACAGGCCGAGCAAGACACACAGACCGACCGAGAGACACACAGACCGACCGAGAGACACACAGACAGGCCGAGAGAGAGAGAGACCGAGAGACACACAGACCGACCGAGAGAGAGAGACACAGACCGACCGAGAGAGAGACACACAGACCGACCGAAAGAGAGAGACACAGACCGACCGAGAGAGAGAGACACAGACCGACCGAGAGAGAGAGACACAGACCGACCGAGAGAGAGAGACACAGACCGACCGAGAGAGACAGACACAGACCGACCTGGAGAGACAGACACAGACCGACCGAGAGAGACCGACCGAGAGACAGACCGACCGAGAGACAGACAGACAGACAGACCGACCGAGAGACAGACAGACAGACAGATACCGAGAGACCGAGAGAGAGACCGAGAGAGAGAGACCGAGAGAGAGAGACCGACAGACAGATCGACCGAGAGACAGACCGACCGAGAGACAGATACCGAGAGACCGAGAGAGAGACCGAGAGAGAGAGACCGAGAGAGAGAGACCGACAGACAGATCGACCGAGAGACAGACCGACCGAGAGACAGACCAACCGAGAGATACCAAGAGAGAGAGAGACCGAGAGAGAGAGAGAGAGAGACCGAGAGAGAGACCAGAGAGAGAGAGAGAGACCGACCGAGAGACAGACCAACCGAGAGATACCAAGAGAGAGAGAGAGAGAGAGAGAGACCGAGAGAGAGCGAGAGAGAGAGAGATAGAGAGAGAGAGACCGGCCGAGAGAGACACAGACCGACTGAGAGAGACACAGACCGACCGAGAGAGACACAGACCGACCGAGAGAGACAGACCGACCGAGAGACAGACCGACCGAGAGACAGACAGACCGACCGAGAGAGAGACAGACCGACCGACCGACCGAGAGACAGACCGACCGACCGACCGAGAGACAGACCGACCGACCGACCGAGAGACAGACAGACAGACCGACCGAGAGACAGAGACAGACCGACCGAGAGACAGACAGACAGACAGACCGACCGACAGACAGACAGACAGACCGACCGAGACCGACCGAGAGACCGACCGAGAAACCGACCGAGAGACCGACCGAGAGACAGACCGACCGACCGACCGAGAGACAGACCGACTGAGAGACAGACAGACCGACCGAGAGACAGACAGACAGACAGACCGAGAGACAGACAGACAGACCGACCGAGAGACAGACAGACAGACCGACCGACCGAGAGAGAGAGAGAGACCGACCGAGAGACAGATACCGAGAGACCGAGAGAGAGACCGAGAGAGAGAGACCGAGAGAGAGAGACCGACAGACAGATCGACCGAGAGACAGAGACGAGAGACAGACCAACCGAGAGATACCAAGAGAGAGAGAGACCGAGAGAGAGAGAGAGAGAGAGAGACCGAGAGAGAGATACCGAGAGAGAGAGAGAGAGAGAGAGAGACCGACCGAGAGACAGACCAACCGAGAGATACCAAGAGAGATAGAGAGAGAGAGAGAGACCGAGAGAGAGACAGACGGACCGAGACAGACAGACAGACCGAGACAGACAGACAGACAGACAGACAGACAGACAGACAGACAGACAGACAGACAGACAGACCGAGAGAGACAGACCGACAGACCGACCGAGAGACAGACAGACAGACAGACCGACCGACCGAGAGACAGACAGACAGACAGACCGACAGACCGAGACAGACAGACAGACAGACCGACCGAGAGACAGACAGACAGACCGACCGAGAGACAGACAGACAGACAGACCGACAGACCGACCGACCGAGACAGACAGACAGACCGACCGAGAGACAGACAGACCGACCGAGAGAGACCGACAGACAGACCGACCGAGAGACAGACAGACAGACCGACCAGAGAGACAGACGGACCGAGAGACAGACAGACAGACAGACAGACCGACCGAGAGACAGACAGACAGACCAACCGAGAGACAGACAGACAGACCGAGAGAGACCGAGAGACACAGATCTACAGGCCGAGAGACAGACAGACCGGCCGAGAGACAGACAGACCGACCGAGAGACAGACAGACCGACCGAGAGACAGACAGACCGACCGAGAGACAGACAGACCGAGAGAGACAGACAGACAGACGAGAGACAGACAGACCGACCGAGAGACAGACAGACCGACCGAGAGAGACAGACAGACCGACCGAGAGAGAGACAGACAGACAGACAGACAGACGACCGAGAGACAGACAGACAGACGACCGAGAGACAGACAGACAGACGAGAGACAGACAGACCGACCGAGAGACAGACAGACAGACAGACCGACCGAGAGACAGACAGACCGACCGAGACAGACAGACAGACAGACAGACAGAGAGACAGACAGAGACAGACCGAGAGACAGAGACAGACAGACAGAGACAGAGAGACAGACAGACAGAGAGACGAGACAGACAGACAGACCGAGAGAGAGACAGACAGACCGACCGAGAGACAGACAGACCGAGAGACAGACAGACAGACAGACCGAGAGACAGACAGACAGACAGACAGACAGAGAGACAGACAGACAGACCGACCGAGAGAGACAGACAGACCGACCGAGAGACAGACAGACAGACCGACGAGACAGACAGACAGAGACCGACAGAGAGACAGAGAGACAGACCGACAGACCGAGAGACAGACAGACAGACCGAGAGACAGACAGACCGACCGAGACAGACAGACAGACCGACAGAGAGAGACAGACAGACAGACCGACCGAGAGACAGACAGACAGACGAGAGACAGAGAGACCGAGAGAGACAGACAGACCGAGAGACAGACAGACCGGCCGAGAGACAGACAGACAGACCGAGAGACAGACCGACCGAGAGACAGACAGACGAGAGACAGACAGACCGACCGAGAGAGAGACAGACAGACGAGAGACAGACAGAGAGACAGACAGAGAGAGAGACCGACCGAGAGACAGAGAGAGAGAGAGACCGACCGAGAGACAGACCAGACCGAGACCGAGAGAGAGATAGAGACAGACAGAGAGACCGAGAGAGAGACAGACAGACCGACCGAGAGACAGACAGAGACAGACCAGACAGACAGACAGAGAGACAGAGAGACAGACAGAAGACCGAGAGACAGACAGACAGACAGACAGAGAAGACGAGAGACAGAGAGACAGACGACCGAGAGACAGACAGACAGACCGACCGAGAGACAGACAGACAGACAGACCGACCGAGAGACAGACAGACAGACAGACCGAGAGACCGAGAGACAGACAGACAGACCAGAGACAGACAGACAGACCGACCGAGAGACAGACAGACAGACCGAGAGACAGACAGACCGACGAGAGACAGACAGACCGACAGAGACAGACAGACCGACCGAGAGACAGACAGACCGACCGAGAGAGAGACAGACAGACCGACAGAGAGACAGACAGACAGACAGACCGAGAGAGACAGACAGACAGACAGACAGACAGAGAGAGAGACAGACAGACCAGACCGAGAGAGACAGACAGACCGACCGAGAGACAGACAGACAGACAGACCGAGAGACAGACAGACAGACCGACCGAGAGACAGACAGACCGAGAGACAGACAGACAGACAGAGAGAGACAGACCGAGAGAGAGACAGACAGAGAGAGAGAGAGACAGAGACGAGAGAGACAGACGAGAGACAGACCGAGAGACAGACAGACCGACCGAGAGACAGACAGACCGACCGAGAGACAGACAGACCGAGACAGACAGACAGAGACCGAGAGACAGACAGACAGACCGAGAGACAGACAGACAGACAGACCGAGAGACAGACAGACAGACCGACCGACCGAGAGACAGAGACAGACCGACCGACCGAGAGACAGAGACAGACCGACCGAGAGACAGACGGACCGACCGAGAGACAGACGGACCGAGAGACAGACAGACAGACAGACAGACAGACAGACAGACAGACAGACAGAGACAGACAGACCGACCGAGAGACAGACCGACAGACAGACCGACCAGAGAGACAGACAGACAGACCGACCGAGAGACAGACAGACAGACCGAGAGAGACCGAGAGACACAGATCTACAGGCCGAGAGACAGACAGACCTGGCCGAGAGACAGACAGACCGACCGAGAGACAGACAGAACGACCGAGACAGACAGAGAGAGAGACAGACCGAGAGACAGACAGACAGACCGAGAGACAGACAGACCGACCGAGAGAGACAGACAGACCGACCGAGAGACAGACAGACAGACAGACCGACCGAGAGAGAGAGACAGACAGACCGAGAGAGAGAGACAGACAGAGAGAGACAGAGAGAGACCAGACCGACCGAGAGACAGACAGACAGACCGAGAGACAGACAGAGAGAGACAGACCCGAGAGACAGACAGACAGACCGAGAGAGACAGACAGACCGAGCCGAGAGACAGACAGACCGACCGAGAGACAGAGACGAGAGACCAGACGAGAGACAGACAGACCGACCGAGAGACAGACAGAGACCGAGAGACAGACAGACCGAGAGAGAGACAGACAGACCGAGAGAGACAGACAGACAGACGAGAGAGACAGACAGACAGACAGACCGAGAGACAGACAGACCGACCGAGAGACAGACAGACAGACCGAGAGACAGACAGACCGACAGACCGAGAGACAGACAGACAGACCGACCGAGAGACAGACAGACAGACAGACAGACCGACCGACCGAGACAGACAGACAGAGACCGAGAGACAGACAGACAGACAGACCGACCGAGAGACAGACAGACAGACCGACCGAGAGACAGACAGACCGACCGAGAGACAGACAGACAGACAGACAGAGACAGACCGACCGAGAGACAGACAGACAGACGACCGAGAGACAGACAGACAGACAGAGAGACAGACAGACGAGAGAGACAGACAGACGAGGCGAGAGACAGACAGACCGACGAGAGAGACAGACAGACAGACAGACCGACCGAGAGACAGACAGACCGACCGAGAGACAGACAGACCGACGAGAGACAGACAGACAGACCGACCGAGAGAGCAGACAGACAGACCGAGAGACAGACGAGACAGACAGACAGACAGACCGACCGAGAGACAGACAGACGAGAGACAGACAGACCGACCGAGAGACAGACAGACCGACGAGAGACGAGACAGAGACGAGAGACAGACCGAGAGACAGAGACAGACAGACCGAGAGACGAGAGACAGACAGACAGGACCGAGAGACAGACAGACCGGCCGAGAGACAGACAGACAGACCGGCCGAGAGAGAGACAGACAGACAGACCGAGAGACAGACAGACAGACAGACAGACAGACCGACCGAGAGACAGACAGACAGACCGGAGAGAGAGACAGACAGACAGACCGGCCGAGAGACAGACAGACCGGCTCCGAGAGACAGACAGACAGACAGACCGAGAGAGACAGACAGACCGAGAGAGACAGACAGACCGAGAGAGACAGACAGAGAGACCGAGAGACAGACAGACAGACCGACCGGCCGAGAGAGAGAGACAGACCGACCGAGAGAGAGAGACAGACAGACCGACCGAGAGACAGAGAGACAGACAGACAGACAGACCGAGAGACAGACAGACAGACAGACCGAGAGAGACAGACAGACCAGACCGACCGAGACAGACAGACAGACCAGACCGAGAGAGAGAGACAGACAGACCGACCGAGAGAGACAGACAGACCGACCGAGAGACAGACAGACCGGCCGAGAGACCGACCGAGAGACAGACAGACAGACAGACCGAGAGACAGACCGACCGGTCGAGAGACAGACAGACAGACCGACCGAGAGACAGACAGACAGACAGACAGACCGACCGACCGAGAGACAGACAGACCGACCGGACAGACAGACAGACAGACCGACAGACAGACAGACCGAGACCGACCGAGAGACTGACCGAGAAACCGACCGAGAGACAGACCGACTGAGAGACAGACAGACCGACCGAGAGACAGACAGACAGACAGACCGACCGAGAGACAGACAGACAGACCGACCGAGAGACAGACAGACAGACAGACCGACCGAGAGAGAGAGACCGACCGACCGAGAGAGAGAGAGAGACCGACCGAGAGACAGATACCGAGAGACCGAGAGAGAGACCGAGAGAGAGAGACCGAGAGAGAGAGACCGACAGACAGATCGACCGAGAGACAGACCGACCGAGAGACAGACCAACCGAGAGATACCAAGAGAGAGAGAGACCGAGAGAGAGAGAGAGAGAGAGAGAGAGAGAGAGACCGACCGAGAGACAGACCAACCGAGAGATACCAAGAGAGAGAGAGAGAGAGAGAGAGAGAGAGAGAGAGAGAGAGAGAGAGAGAGAGAGACCGGCCGAGAGAGACAGACAGACCGACAGAGAGAGACAACAGACCGACCGAGAGAGACAGACAGACCAGACCGACCGACCGAGAGAGACAGACAGACAGACCGACCGACCGACCGAGAGACAGACAGACAGACGAGAGACAGACAGACCGACCGACCGAGAGACAGACAGACAGACCGACCGAGAGACAGACAGACCGACCGAGAGACAGACAGACAGACAGACAGACAGACAGACCGACCGAGAGACAGACCGACCGAGAGACAGACAGACAGACAGACCGAGAAACAGACCGACAGACCGACGAGAGACAGACCGACAGACCGACCGAGAGACAGACAGACAGACCGACCGACCGAGAGACAGACAGACAGACAGACAGACCGACCGAGAGACAGACAGACAGACAGACCGACCGAGAGACAGACCGAGACCAGACAGACAGACAGACAGACCGACAGACCGACCGAGAGACAGACAGACCGACCGAGAGACAGACAGACCGACCGACCGAGAGACCGAGAGACACAGATCTACAGGCCGAGAGACAGACAGACCGGCCGAGAGACAGACAGACCGACCGAGAGACAGACAGACCGACCGAGAGACAGACAGACCGACGAGAGACAGACAGACCGACGAGAGACAGACAGACCGACCGAGAGACAGACAGACCGACCGAGAGACAGACAGACAGACGAGAGACAGACAGACAGACCGAGAGACACAGACAGACAGAGACCGAGAGACAGACAGACCGACCGAGAGAGACGAGAGACAGACAGAGACCGACAGACAGACAGGACGACGAGAGACAGACAGACAGACAGGCCGAGAGACAGACAGACAGACCGACCGAGAGACAGACAGACAGACCGACCGAGAGACAGACAGACAGACCGGCCGAGAGACAGACAGACAGACAGACCGGCCGAGAGACAGACAGACAGACAGACAGACCGCCGAGAGACAGACAGACAGACCGGCCGAGAGACAGACAGACAGACCGGCCGAGAGACAGACAGACAGACAGACAGACAGACCGAGAGAGACAGACAGTCCGGCCGAGAGACAGACAGACAGTCTCGAGAGAGACAGACAGACCGCCGAGAGACAGACAGACCGAGAGACAGACAGACAGACAGACAGACAGAGAGACAG